>NC_083338.1:103978216-104278216 GCF_019175385.1 Lycium barbarum | reverse complement strand
GATGACATTGTCCGGAATGAAATTTACCGCACTGGCTACACCGCGGTACTGGAGGTCTCCTCTGGCTAAAGTCTCCCCTAGACTGCGAATCTGAGGCCCTCGAACTCTGCCCCTGGCCTGACTGAAAAGATCGGTCAAATATCCTATCCGAGAATCTGGGAGGTGCACTGGTCACTGTCTGACCTGAGTGCCTAGAATGCGTCTGTTTCGGTCCCCCTCGGTACTCACTGCTCTCCCCCATAGATCTACCCCTCTTACCTTGTCTTCTGTCACCATCACGATCACTTCTCTGCTGTTGTTGTCGTTCCTCGAGGTTCTGAGCATGGGCCTGTATCCAGGAAATATCCATCCCGTCTTGCAAAGAGGCTGTCAGACAATCTCTGAAAAAATGTGGTCCTAAACCACTCACAAATCTCTAGACTCGGTCTCCCATGTCAGCCACCATAGTCGGAGCATACCGGGCCAATGAGTTGAATTGCATACTATACTCTCGGGCACTCATGCTTCCCTGTTTCAAATTCCAGAACCTGTCTGCTCTAGCTCGGTGGACTTTAGGTGGCAAGTAATGACGAATAAAGGCATCCACAAATTCTTGCTAAACGGGAGGTGGTGCGTTATCTCCACTTGATATCACCCAATTTTTATACCATAGTACCGCCACGTCGCGAAGTCTATATGAGGCCAACTCCACGGATTCGGTCTCAGAAGCATGCATAAGTCTCAGCGTCCACAACATCTCATCGATAAAACCTTGTGGGTCCTCATCCAGCTTCGACTCAAAACATTCTGGAGGGTTTAGAGTAAGGAAATCACGGGCTCTTGTACTAGCCGAATGATCACTTGGGCCCGCATTCTGTCGTTGTGCCTAAGCGGCAACCAACTGTGTCAATGAATGTATGGCCACGGACACTTGTTGACCCGAAGCACCCGGTGGAGGAATTGGAGCTGAGGCACCTCCCTGCTCTTCTACATTGGGCGCGGCCTCACTTTGCGATTCACCTTCCTCTACCTCCGTCGGAGGCTCCCTTTCTGCCCGCTTCTTCGTCGTAGCTTTGCCTTTCTGGGCAGCTGTAACTTTTCCTTTCGGCTGCATTTTTCTGAAACCATAACGCACTTTTAGGAATAATATAATCCTAGACATGGCTCTATCGCACGATCTCATGAGAAGAAAGATGGTCATTTCCCTAAATGCCCTGTAGCCTCTTGTTTATTAGCGTGGCGCGCAACACACCATAAACAAGACTCTACTAGACACAGCTCGTAGACACTTCCTAGGACGAACTGCACTGATACCACTTCTGTCACGACCCAACTAGGGGCCGCGACGGGTACCCGGAGCTAGTTACCGAGCACCGCTCACTCTACTACTTATCTTACTCACTCAATAGTCTATTACCCACTTAGTATACAAATAGCATGAGAAATCATATTCTAAATAAAATATAAATACTTATATACATTGCCTCTAGGCCATCAAAATAAAATATACAATAATAGCATTTTTGTGAGACCATCTAACCCACACTGCGTATCTACGAGCCTCTACTGACATACTATATAAACAGACGGAACAAGACTCCGTCGTGCCCAAAATATGCATATGTATATGTACATCAAAAGAATAGCCATAAGCACCTCCGAACAATGGAGTGCTCTCTATCCGCTAACAGCTACTGAGGATCTGGGCCAAGCTCTCCTCCCTGTCTACCTGTGGGCATGAACACAGCATCCGAAGAAAGGACGTCAGTACGAATATTGTACTGAGTATGAGAGGCATAAACAATGAAAGAAGGCATCAATAATGTAGTGATAACATCATCAGGAAGCATCTGGATCTGACTGATAATCATAAAGAAGTAATGCATGCTATCTTACTCATACTCATCATCATGACATATATGCATCATATGCAAGCTGCCCGTCCATGTCGGAACGGTGTGATAATTAATAATATTAGCCCGCGTCCAGGCCTCCCCCGTCCGGGGTACCATCTCATGCCGCCCACTAGTGGTGTCTGCCCACGCCCGTAGGTCGTGGATTATCCGTATCGCCGCCCGCCGAAGCGGTGTCTGCCCGGCCAACTAGGCCCGGTGTGAATGCAATCATGACATGCCCTTTACAAAAATTCTTATACAATATGCTTACTAAAACATACTTTTTATTATACATGCATAAAGGCTTTAGATCGGTTGTATTCCGTCGAGGTGACGTAAGGTCGTGTACCCTCGATTCTATTATGGCCATACATGAATACTCTGCCTCACCTTGAAAGGATCAATGTATAAGGTGAGTGTGTACAAGGAACAGTATCATTTACGTCGTGGGAACATCATATCATGTTTCTTGACTCATATAGCTATTTATGATCTTAAACTCTTGGCTTTCCGGTTAGAGGAGAATCAGGGAAAGAGAGGAAATCATGTCATGGGATTCATGCCATAGAAAGAAAAGGGTCTAGCCTCACATACCTTGGTCGCCTAGCTAGGCTATCGCTCACTTTCCCTCCTTCAAAATCACGTCGTTACCTTCATAAGAGAATTCGGATCAACATTGGTAAACTAACTACAAGAACGCATCGCTAATTCTAGGAAAGGTTGGGCAGCGTCTCCTTTGCTCATACTACTTTTCTCACGTTCTATATCAACTCCCAATATTCATAATATTATTCGTAATATCATAATCGACAATTGTCATTTACGTGCGTTTAGCAAAATCCACCATTTTCCTCCAATTTCCCCCATATTTAACCTTATGACTCGTCTTGGCGTTTTCATGCATTTAATGCCTGTTTCATGATTTGAACATGATTTATAACGTATTTGTACTCACAACCCTTCAATATTCATAGTTCAATTCCACTATCATTCTTTTATGTCACTATTCACTCAATAATGACCCATTTCTATGTTCTTCTACATTTCAAGTGTCTAAGCTTTCCAATACTTCAAACAACATGGAATAATCATGAAACTTACCTTGGATGATGGTTGAACAATCCTTAAGTTTAAATACTTCAATTATCCAAAACCCTAGTTCCACCTTCTTTGAAATTTCTTCACTTAGATGATCCTTTGTTGTGTTCTTACACTTGATTCCATGAATTTGGTGGTGTTGACCTTGATGTTCCCTTTGATTCCCTTTGATTCTTATGGAAGAGATATTTGGAATGTTCTATAGGTCTCCTGAGTTGTCTTGATGAAAAATGGAGTGAAATGAGTTTAAGTCCCTTTTTAATAATCACAAAACTGACCTTTAATGAAAAATTGTCGGGATGAACAGTGGTCGTAAACCACCATATACGGACCGTATTTTGATTTACGGTCCGTCCTCCATGGCCGTATTTAATCATTTCAAAAATAGAAAGTTTTGGCTGAGGAACATGGCATTTTACGACCTAGTTTACGGTCCGTAAACAGTTTACGGGTCGTAAACTGGGTCGTGTTTAACCATATCAACACTGGGCAGAACTTGAGATTTTTGGCAAGCTGAAAGACGATTGCACTATACGGTCCGTAAATCACTTTACGGGCCGTATAGTGCCATATACGACCACTGGACTGAAAATTTTCCGCGACTTTCTTATTTCCAAAAATTCTTAATTAGCCATTCCCGACTTAATAAAACATCATTCACTCAAGCCCTTCATAGTTCTACTCACCACACAAGTACGGAAAAATTTCTGAGGTCTAACATTCTTCCCCCCTTTTGGAACATTCGTCCTCGAATGTTCGACACTTGGGAATTCTAGAAAATTTTTGCCAGAGTTTCCTTTGTAATTTGGACACTACCTTCGCATTACAAGAACCCACAATATCTTCGGCTCACAGGGATATATCACAATATCAACACATTTATGGCCACACACGACCAAAAACATAAAATTAAAACATACATACCTTACATCATCGACGTCTCATCTTGAATCTCTTCTAGGGATTGGAACAAATGGGGGTACATAGATTTCATCTTCTCCTCCGCTTCCCAAGTCATTTCTTCCCGATTATTGTTCTGCCATAGAACTTTGACTGAAGCAACCTCTTTATTCCGAAGCCTTCGTACTTGTCTATCCAAAATGGCAATGGGAATTTCCTCGTATGATAGCTTCTCTGTTACTTGCACATCATTAACCGGAACTATTCTTGTTGGGTCTCCAATACACTTGCGGAGCATCGAAACATGGAATACTGGATGCACGGATTCGAGCTCTGAAGGCAAGTCCAATTCATAGGCTACTCGACTCACCTTGCGAATGATTTGGTAGGGTCCGATATATCTGGGACTTATCTTTCCATTCTTTCCAAATATCATCACTCCCTTCATCGGCGATACCTTCAGGAACACCCAATCGCCTACTTGAAATTCCAAGTCTTGTCGGCGATTAACTGCATAAGACTTTTGGCGACTTTGAGCTCTTAACAGTCGGTCTCGAATCACTTTAACCTTTTCAACTGCTTGTTGGACCAAGTCGGGGCCTATCAATTGTACTTCTCCGGTTTCAAACCATCCAATTGGAGATCTACATTTTCTTCCATATAAGGCCTCGTATGGAGCCATTTGAATACTGGAATGATAGCTGTTATTATAGCCAAATTCAATTAGAGGAAAATGCTCATCCCAACTACCACCAAAGTCCAGCACACACGCTCGTAGCATATCTTCCAAGGTCTGAATAGTATGCTCGGCTTGTCCGTCGGTCTACGGATGGAACGCTGTGCTGAGCTTAACTTGAGTACCTAGACCTTCTTGAAAGGACTTCCAAAACTTGGCTGTGAACTGTTCCCCTCTGTCTGTGATAATGGCCAAAGGAATACCGTGAAGTCGTACAATCTCCTTGAGATACAATTTAGCATAACCTTCCGCTGAATATGTGGTTCTAACGGGGAGAAAATGAGCTGCTTTCGTGAGTCTATCCACGATCACCCATATAGAATCATACTTCCCTCGCGTACGGGGTAATCCTACCAAAAAATCCATATTAGTTTCTTCCCATTTCCACGTAGGAATCTCAATTGCTTGCAATAAGCCTCCTGGTTTTTTATGCTCGGCCTTCACTTGCTGGCAATTTGGGCACTGTGCTACAAATTCTGCTATGTCTCGCTTGATGCCATCCCACCAATACATCAATTTAAGGTCATGATACATCTTAGTTGCTCCTGGATGAATGGAATACCGAGAATGGTGCGCTTCCTCTAAAATTCGCTGGCGTAGTCTCGCCACATCCGGTACACACAATCTGTCTCGGTATCTAAGAACTCCATCTACGGAAACTTCAAAAGGAGACTTCTCTTTTCCACGAGATAGATCCCTGTGACGACACATTTGTGGATCCTCATACTGGCGTTCTTTTATCTCCGCATTCAAGGGCGAGACTGCAGGATCATTAACACTATTTCCTGCCTTACCCGAATTAATTACACGTACCCCAAGATTTGCTAGTTGATAGAGCTCACGGACCATTTCTCTCTTTTCTGAAGGGACTTCACTTAAACTGCCCATTGATCAGCGGCTAAGCGCGTCTGCTACCATATTCGCTTTCACGGGGTGGTATAAAATATTCACGTCATAATCCTTCAACAATGCCAACCACCGCCTCTGCCGTAGTTTCAACTCCTTCTGCTTAAAAATATGTTGAAGACTCTTGTGATCTGAATAGATATCGACGTGCACACCGTACAGATAATGCCTCTATATCTTTAAGGCATGAATAACCGCAGCCAATTCGAGATCATGAGTCGGATAATTCTGTTCATGTTTCCGCAACTGTCTCGAAGCATATGCAATAACCTTGCCACGCTGCATCAGCACATATCCTAGTCCCACACCGGAAGCGTCACAATACACGACATAACCATCCGGCCTTTCTGGAAGTGTTAGCACTGGCGCTGAGGTCAACCTATTTTTCAACTCTTGGAAGCTACGCTCACAGGCATCACTCCACTGGAATTTAGCCGACTTCTGGGTTAACTTTGTCAATGGGGCTGAAATAGATGAAAAGCCCTCTACGAATCTTTCGATAATAACCTGCCAAACCCAGAAAACTACGAACTTCTGTAGGCGTCGTAGGTCTTGGCCAAGTCTTCACAACTTCTATTTTCTGAGTGTCGACTCGGATACCATCGTCTGAAATAACATGACCTAGAAATGCTACCGAATTAAGCCAAAACTCGCACTTCGAGAACTTTGCATATAATTCCCGGGCTCGAAGAACGCCCAGAACAATTCTTAGGTGATCTGCATGTTCTGATTCTGTGCGAGAATACACCAAAATATCATCGATAAATACTATCAAGAAGAGGTCCAAGAATGGCCTGAACACTTTGTTCATTAAATTCATCAACACCGCCGGGAAATTTGTCAACCCAAACGACATTACTCGAAACTCGTAGTGACCATATCTTGTCCTGAAGGCAGTCTTGGGAATATCTGCTTCCCTAATTCTCACCTGATGATAACCCGATCTCGGAACTATCTTGGAGAACCATTTAGCGCCCTGTAATTTATCAAACAAATCGTCGATTCTTGGAAGAGGGTATTTATTCTTTATTGTCACCTTGTTCAACTGCCTGTAGTCGATGCACATTCGTAGAGATCCGTCTTTCTTCTTTACGAACAGGACTGGTGCTCCCCACGGCGAAGAACTAGGCCTTATAATCCCCTTCTCAAGTAAATCTTTTAGTTGTGCTTTTAGCTCTTTCAGTTCTGCTGGAGCCATTCGATACGGAGGAATAGATATAGGCTCGGTGTTTGGTAATACATCAATAGCAAAGTCGATTTCCCTTTCTGGAGGAAGACCTGGAAGTTCATCTGGGAATATGTCTGGAAATTCGTTCACCACCGGAACAGATTGGAAAGTTGGCGGCTTTGCCTCTGTATTATGAACCCGAACTAGATGATAGATGTAACCTTTTGCTATCATCTTCCTCGCCTTGAGGTAGGAAATAAACCTACCCTTTGGGGATGCCGTATTACCTTTCCACTCAAGTACGGGCTCTCCCAAAAATTGGAATCGAACTACCTTGGTCCGGCAGAAAACATTAGCATAACACGATGCCAACCAATCCATACCCATAATTACATCGAAATCTATCATCTCAAGTTCAATCAAATCCATTGTCGTCTGGCGAACACATATAATGACTACACAGTCCTTATATACTTGTCTCGCTATTACGGAATCACCAACCGGAGTGAATACCTCGAAAGGTTTAATCGGCTCGAGTCTCACCCCAACACCATCAGCGATATACGGAGTAATATATGAGAAGGTAGAACCCGGATCAATCAGAGCGTATACGTCACGGGAAAATATAGTCAAGGTACCTGTGACAACATCTGGGGAAGACTCAACATCCAGTCGCCCAGCTAAAGCATACACACGGGGCTGAACAACACCTTGAGTAGATGCTCCCCCTCTGCCTCTGCCTCTACCTGCTGTGGTCTGAGAAGTCTGTGCTGCCGGGCGCACTGAAGAGGACCCAACTGCTGACCCCGTAGGCTGAGTCCCAACTCTACCTCTCGCTGAAGGGCAATCTCTCATCATATGACCAACCTACCCGCAGGCGTTGCAAGCATCCGAACCCAGAAGACATTGTCCGGAATGCAATTTACCGCACTGGCTACACCGCGGTACTGGAGGTCTCCTCTGGCTAAAGTCTCCCCTAGACTGCGAATCTGAGGCCCTCGAACTCTGCCCCTGGCCTAACTGAAAAGATCGGTCAAATATCCTATCCGAGAATCCGGGAGGTGCATTGGTCACTGTCTGACCTGAGTGCCTAGAATGCGTCTGTTTCGGTCCCCCTCGGTACTCACTGCTCTCCCCCATAGATCTAGCCCTCTTACCTTGTCTTCTGTCACCATCACGATCACTTCTCTGCTGTCGTTGTCGTTCCTCAAGGTTCTGAGCATGGGCCTGTATCCGGGAAATATCCATCCCGTCTTACAAAGAGGCTGTCAGACAATCTCTAAACATGTGTGGTCCTAAACCACTCACAAATCTATAGACTCGGTCTCCCATGTCAGCCACCATAGTCGGAGCATACCGAGCCAATGAGTTGAATTGCATACTATACTCTCGGGCACTCATACTTCGCTGTTTCAAATTCCAGAACCTGCCTGCTCTAGCTCGGCGGACTTCAGTTGGCTAGTAATGACGAATAAAGGCATCCACAAATTCTTGCCAAACAGGAGGTGGTGCGTTCTCTCCCCTTGATATCACCCAATTTTTATACCATAGTACCGCCACGTCGCGAAGTCTATATGAGGCCAACTCCACGAATTCAGTCTCAGAAGCATGCATAAGTCTCAGCGTCCGCAACATCTCATCGATAAAACCTTGTGGGTCCTCATCCGGCTTCGACCCGAAAAATTCTGGAGGGTTTAGAGTAAGGAAAACACGGGCTCTTGTACTAGCCGAACGATCACTTGGGCCCGCATTCTGTCGTTGTTCCTGAGCGGCAACCAACTGTGTCACTAAATGTATGGCCTCAGACACTTGTTGACCCGAAGCACCCGGTGGAGGAATTGGAGCTGAGGCTCCTCCCTGCTCTTCTACATTGGGCGCGGCCTCAATTTGCGATTCACTTTCCTCTACCTCCGCCGGAGGCTCCCTTTCTGCCCGCTTCTTCGTCGTAGCATTGCCTTTCTGGGCAGCTGTAGCTTTTCCTTTCGGCGGCATTTTTCTGAAACCATAACGCAATTTTAGGAATAATATAATCCTAGACATGGCTCTATCGCACGATCTCATGAGAAGAAAGATGGTCATTTTCCTAAATGCCCTGTAGCCTCTTGTTTATTAGCGTGGCGCGCAACACACCATAAATAAGACTCTACTAGACACGGCTCGTAGACACTTCCTAGGACGAACTGCTCTGATACCACTTCTGTCATGACCCGACTAGGGGATGCGACGGGTACCATGAGCTAGTTACCGAGCACAGCTCACTCTACTACTTATCTTACTCACTCAATAGTCTATTACCAACTTAGTATACAAATAGCATGAGAAATCATATTCTAAATAAAATATAAATACTTATATACATTGCCTCTTGGCCATCAAAATAAAATATACAATAATAGCATTTTTGTGAGACCATCTAACCCACACTGCGTATCTACGAGCCTCTACTGACATACTGTATAAACAGACGGAACAAGACCCCGTCGTGCCCAAAATATGCATATGTATATGTACATCAAAAGAATAGCCATAAGCACCTCCGAACAATGGAGTGCTCTCTATCCGCTGACAGCTACTGAGGATCTGGGCCAAGCTCTCCTCCCTGTCTACCTGCGGGCATGAACGCTGCGTCTGAAGAAAGGACGTCAGTACGAATATTGTACTGAGTATGAGAGGCATAAACAATGAAAGAAGGCATCAATAATGTTGTGATAACATCAACAGGAAGCATCTGGATATGACTGATAATTATAAAGTAGTAATGCATGCTATCTTACTCATACTCATCATCATGACATATATGCATCATATGCAAGCTGCCCGTCCATGTCGGAACGGTGTGATAATCAATAATATTATCCCGCGTCCAGGCCTCCCCCATCCGGGGTACCATCTCATGCCGCCCACTAGTGGTGTCTGCCCACGCCAGTAGGTCGTGGTGTATCCGTATCGCCGCCCGCCGAAGCGGTGTCTGCCCGGCCAACTAGGCCCGGTGTGAATGCAATCATGACATGCTATTTATAAAAATACTTATACAATATGCTTACTAAAACATACTTGTTATTATACATGCATAAAGGCTTTAGATCGGCTGTATTCCGTCGAGGTGACGTAAGGTCGTGTACCCTCGATTCTATTATGGCCATACATGAATACTCTGCCTCACCTTGAAAGGATCAATGTATAAGGTGAGTGTGTACAAGGAACAATATCATTTACGTCGTGGGAACATCATATCATGTTTCTTGACTCATATAGCTATTTATGATCTTAAACACTTGGCTTTCCGGGTAGAGGAGAATCAGGGAAAGAGAGGAAATCATGTCATGGGATTCATGCCATAGAAAGAAAAGGGTCTAGTCTCATATACCTTGGTCGCCTAGCTAGGCTATCGCTCACTTGCCCTCCTTCAAAATCACGTCGTTACCTTCATAAGAGAATTCGGATCAACATTAGTAAACTAACTACAAGAACGCATCGCTAATTCTAGGAAAAGTTGGGCAGCGTCTCCTTTGCTCATACTACTTTTCTCACGTTCTATATCAACTCCCAATATTCATAATATTATTCGCAATATCATAATCGACAATCGTCATTTACGTGCGTTTAGCAAAATCCACCATTTTCCTCCAATTTCCCCCATATTTAACCTTATGACTCGTCTTGGCGTTTTCATGCATTTAATGCCTGTTTCATGATATAAAAATCATTTATAATGTATTTGTACTCACAACACTTCAATATTCATAGTTCAATTCCACTATCATTCATTTATGTCACTATTGACTCAATAATGACCCATTTCTATGTTCTTCTACATTTCAAGTGTCTAAGCTTTCCAATACTTCAAACAACATGGAATAATCATGAAACTTACCTTGGATGATGGTTGAATAATCCTTAAGTTGAAATACATCAATTAGCCAAAACCCTAGTGCCACCTTCTTTGAAATTTCTTCACTTAGATGATCCTTTGTTGTGTTCTTACACTTGATTCCATGAATTTGGTGGTGTTGACCTTGATGTTCCCTTTGATTCTCTTTGATTCTTATGGATGAGATATTTGGAACGTTCTAGAGGTCTCCTGAGTTGTCTTGATGAAAAATGGAGTGAAATGAGTTTAAGTCCCTTTTTAATAATCACAAAACTGACTTTTAATGAAAAATTGTCGAGATGAACAGTGGTCGTAAACCACCATATACGGACCGTATTTTGATTTACGGTCCGTCCTCCATGGACGTATTTAATCATTTCAAAAACAGAAAGTTTTGGCTGAGGAACATGGCATTTTACGACCTCGTTTACGGTCCGTAAACCAGTTTACGGGCCGTAAACTGGGTCGTATTTAACCATATCAACACTGGGCAGAACTTGAGATTTTTGGCAAGCTGAAAGACGATTGCACTATACGGTCCGTAAATCACTTTACGGGCCGTATAGTGCCATATACGACCACTGGACTGAAAATTTTTCGCGACTTTCTTATTTCCAAAAATTCTTAATTAGCCATTCCCGACTTAATAAAACATCATTCACTCAAGCCCTTCATAGTTCTACTCATCACACAAGTACGGAAAAATTTCCGAGGTGTAACAGTACCAACGGGTATGTGTATCCCCGCAACCGACATTGCAGCATATGGAAGCCATTAATCGAACAAGGTAACGAAGTTCAAGTGGCGATAATGGTACGAATGTTACAAGGTAAGGATCTTACTCCAGGTTAGAGTTGAAAAGTCCTAATGCAATAACATCGGGGAAAGGAAGAAAGTGAGTATATCTAGGAAGAGAAGAGATTAGAATGTCTTGAGAAAAGGCGAGAGAAGTGAGAAATGAGGGGGAGTGAAGCTTCCAAGGGAAATGACCAGCAAAGCAAGGGACTATTTGGATAAAATTTAGGAGTAGGTGTGAGAGAAATAGGGTATGATAGCACGGACAGGAAATGAACGTACAGAATTAGGAGAACAAATACTGGTAAGTAAGATTGAAAGGAAGTAACCACGAAGAGGAAGGGGAAGTGAGGAAGAATGAACAGGTTCGGTAACAATGTTAGGGGATTCTCAGTTCTTGAGAAGAAATCGAGGAACTAAAGGCACGGCCAAGCAGACATAATCACCATGGGAAGGGAGGAAGCCCTCCTAAAAGATGATTTGGAAGTAAAACGGATCTGCAACTCAAAAAGGATATTCTATGAACTTTAGGGTCAATGTTATAATATAAGGAAAGGAGAAGAGCATTTAGGAGTAAAGTAACTGGAAATCTTTAACCCCGGGGGTACACAGAATGCTTTAGCGATTTAGCTGTAAGAAACCGATCAATCGTTGAGATAAGAATGAGGATGATGGGACGACACAAGCGATTAAAAAAAAATTAATGGCATGGGACAAGAGTTCCGGTAAAGGCCGAGGGGTTCGGGCATAGAGGGAGTAGAATGAAATGTAAGGAACATGTATGGAAGACAATTCGGCCATAGTGTCAGGAAGAATTGTGAGTAAATGAGTCAAACGGGTAGAAGGACTAACAGTGGATGGAAGGGCATGGAATAGTGACGGGACGGTATGGTATAGGCCTAGATGGAAGGAGAACTTAGGGCAGAAAGAGATTTTCATTGTAAAAGGGATTCGCACTCGTAACGAAACACTCCAAAGCTTCCTAACCCAGGAGTAAAGGATGACTAATGGAAATAGGCATTGTACAAGTAAAGGAAACTATGAGGACTAAAGGAAGGAGAAGGTTAATGAATCAGTAGGCTTGCCCAAGGGAAAATAAATTGAAAGTATAAGGCAAAATTTATGTAAAAGATGCAATGATGCGATCATGAAACCGAATTTGTATGTGTGTGCACAAGTTGTAGTATCATAAAGAAAGATGAAGACTCGATAAAATAAGAAAGGAAAAGGTGTACTTTGTGAGGATTGCATGTTAAGGACAAAACCAGACAGAACACTAGAAGGACTATGAAGCATAGCTGCGATGCAAACGAATAGTTAAGGAGAATTATGGGACAAATGAGCTAAGATAATGGAAAGACGAGTCATGGGAATGGATGGTGTTGAATATCAACTTTCTATGGTACAGTATAAACATAAATAGGAATTCAAAACCTAGAGCAAGGAGAGTTTCAAGGATATTTAGAAGGTAGTCGTGGAGAAAGACTAGGGCTAAAAGAGCGTGGTATAGTCGAACACTCCTTAAGGGGCTTAATGAATTCTGATGTCCCCATTAATTCATTAACCTAGGGGACTACTAGTCATGAGAGGTAGAAGTGATAAGACAATAAAGAAGCCATTAGGATTGTATCTGATATGTATAAGCATTTTTTATTTGACACAACAACTCAACTAGCAAAAAAAAAAGAAAAAGAAAACAAGTTAAACAATGCGATGAAGAGAACTCCGACATTATATAGAAGAAAGGAGTTGAAGGATTGCTAAGGTCGGACAGATGACTATCAAAGACGGTTAACACTCAGAGGTTACAGTATATAAAAACATCCTTTAAAAAAAGGGGGGGGGGGGGAGAACAAATTCAGTTTTAAGATGAGCTAAAATATTCCGAAGCTTAAGAAAAGGGAAATCTTAGCACTAGAAGAGATGAAAGTTTTAGCAAGAGGAATAAGTATAGGGAGTTCAATGATCTCCAAAGAAAAGGGAGATAGTGTGCCTATGAATAGCAAGACAGCAGTTCTACCTAAGATTAGAAAGTACCTCGCACTCAACAGAAGTATGACTCTATATGGGTTATTGTGGATAGGCTGACAAAGTCAGCCCATTTTCTTCCAGTCAGGATTACTTATTCAGCTGAGGACTATGCGAGGTTATACATCAGGGAGATAGTGAGACTTCATGGGGTTCCCACATCTATTATATCGGACAGAGGAGCTCAGTTTACAGCTAACTTCTGGGGATCATTTGTGAAGGGATTGGGGACACAGGTGAGTGTTAGCACAACATTTCACCCTCAGACTGACGAACAGGCTGAGCGTACTATTCAGACTGTAGAAGATATGTTGCGAGCATGTATTATTGACTTCAGAGGTAGCTGGGATGATCATTTGCCACTTATTGAGTTTGCTTATAATAATAACTACTAGAGAAGTCATATGCAGATAATCGACGTCGAGAATTAGAGTTTCAGATTGGTGATTGGGTATTCTTGAAGGTGTCACCCATGAAGGGTGTGATGAGATTCGGCAAGAAGGGTAAGCTTAGCTCGAGATACATTGGACCTTATCAAATTATTCGTAGGGTAGGGAAGGTTGCCTATGAGTTGGACCTACCATCTGATTTGGAAGCGGTACATCCAGTTATTCATGTATCAATGTTGCGTAAATGTATCGGTGACCCTTCTAGAATATTTCCTGTAGATGATGTCCAGGTAACAGAGAAGTTGTCTTATGAGGAGAAGCCCATAGCTATACTTGATCGCCAGGTTAGAAGGTTACGTACTAAGGATGTGGCTTTCGTCAAAGTATTGTAGCGAAATAATAATAGGGAAGAGGTGACTTGGGAAGCTAAAGACGAAATGAAGAATAAGTATCCTTACTTGTTCCGTATGCCTGCAGGTAATCTAATTCCTTACTTGACTGTATTTATTGGTAAATGAGACTACAAAATAATGTGGCCCTGGGAGGCATCTGTGGGTTACTGAATGCAGGTTGGTAGGTATAGCTATAGAGGAGACTGCCAAATTTTTTATAAGACTCTATAGAATAGTTTAACATTCGAGGACGAATGTTCTTAAGGGGGGAAGGATGTTACATCCCGTACTTCTGTACGTTGGATTAATCGTAAGTTAACCGACATAAGCTCTGAGGACAAGATTGAGGTTATAAGTATTTATGTTGTTCCACCCCGTAAGAGTCCGTGCTATTTGACTTAAGACAAAATGAACGAGTTAAGAAAGTTCAAGGGAAGTTAATCGAGTTAGTAAGAATATCATTATATATATATGGTTGCCTTAAGTATCCCGAGGTGACATGGCAACCTAAAGGATTTGGAATCGTGTCATGAGTACGTACACGAGGTAATGCGAGTGCCCTTTTAAATTATTTGAGATTATTAGTAATGATATAGAAGATGGACAAAAGATATGAATATACTTTTGCGATTGGAGTTTCGTTGAAGCTTTGTGAGTTCTCTAGCTATGTTAAAGGTTATTGTGATTCTCCAGACCCTTCGAGACACGTGTATGGATTGTTATGGATGTATATTAGTATGTATATATATGTATAAGAGGTTACATGAGGGTTGGAAGAGGATTAGAAGTTAAACGAAATGAATCGGAACAACTTCAGTAAAATCTCGAACCAGATTTTTAGCCCATATTGTTTGAGGCATATCTCCTAGTATATGAGGAGTTTTAAGGTTTTTTGAAAAGCCTAAAATGAAGTTCATCGAGTCTAGTTTCCAACGCAACAAACCGCTCGTCAAGATGATATCGGGATAAGGAGTTATGGATGATGCAAGTTGGGCTGGCGGGGCAGCAAGTTGAGATCCAACCCAAACATTTGCATTTCGGCCCATGAGTATATTTCGGCCCATGAGGCCCATTAACATTAATATATATGGAAAATTCATTTGAGGGCTGGTCATTTTCATCTAGGAACTTCCAAAACATTAGAGAGAGAGGGAGAGAACTTCTAGGCTAAGAAAGCCATTTTGATCAAAATCCGAGCCCCAAATCCCGAAGCTCATGAAGAGAAAAGCGTTGTACGTCGCGTTGCCTTCAGTTTGAGCTAATAATCAGCCAAAAAGAATAGTATTGACGTGGTTTTTGCATACTTAAGGTAATATTAAGGTCCCTTTTCATTGTTAATAAGTTTATTTAGTGTTTTAACGGATTAGAACGGAGAAAATAGCGTTATAAGCTCGTTTGTTGTTTTGTTGAGATTTATTGATTGGGGGCGGTTTTAGTTGAATTAAATGGATGGGATTAGCTGATTTATGATGTATATTAATGGTTGGTATTGTTGTTGATGATTCAATTGAATTGGATTTTCGGGATTGTCCAGTTTATAGAGGAAATGCTGCCCGAATTTCATTAAGTTCCGTTCGTATACAAATTAGATAGTAAGTGGTGTAAATGGTCTAATCGTGATATTATCATCGTGATTGTAGACATACAGACTCGAGGAGTAGACGTTGGGTGATTAGGTAGATTGTCAGGTATGTAAAGCTATCCCTTCTTTCTTTTTAGCATGGTCTATACAAAACAAACAGATGACGAACATATAATCTTGAAAAGAGCTTCTATTCTTAGAGATACTAGAATGGCTAATGTTCTTGATTTCCAGAAGCTATTTCATTATGTCCTGATACGTGTCTATGATTCCTGAATTCCTATTTTGATATAATCCATAGTGACATTCGAGGGTGCTCCCAGGTTATTCAAGGAGTTCAGAAATAATTTTATGAGTCTCACTTGCATTTTGACTCCAATGAATTCTAGTTCTCAATTGTACTTGACGTGACTGTTGTCTTGATTCTCAAGTGTTAGTTCATTCTAATTATTCTATTGAGTCTCAGATGATGATTTAGTTTGCATATGGTTGCTCATGATATTCTGCTCGTGAATGCCGTTAATATATCATTCACCGAGTCCCGGGACGGGTATGTATTCGTGCACAGTTTCATTGCATTGTTCACCGAGTCCCTCACTAAAGGGCCGGGTACGGTATATATATGATTATTTCACCGAGACCTTCACTAGAGGGCCGGGTACGGTATATATATAATTATTCACCGAGACCTTCACTAGAGGGCCGGGTACGGTATATATGTATATGACTTCTTTCACCGAGTCCCATAATGGGCCGGGTATGGTATATGATATAGTTGTGCATGATTCTCATCTCGTAAGGCACAGGTGCATTGGTATATTTGATTATCATATTTGCCTTCTGTTATCTTTTATTCAGTCTTGATCTTCTTTATGGTATTTCATGCTTTATATACTAAGTACATTTCTCGTATTGACACCCTTTCTTCGGGGGGCTGCGTTTCCTGCCGGCAAGTACAAACACTCAGTTTGGTGATCCTCCAGCTTAGGACTTCCGCTCAGCTGTGTGGAGAGCTCCATTGTTCCGGAGCCTAAGTCATTTTGGTACAGATGCTTTGATATAGACTTATGCATATCCAGGGGTACGGCGGGGCCCTGTCCCGTCATATTTCACCATGATACTCTTAGAGGTCTGTAGACATGTGTGGGTTGTATATGGGTTTTGGTCAGCTATGTCGATATGGTTCGTTTTGGTATTTCCGTATGTAGTGGCAGCCTTGTCGGCTTGCATATTATGTTATGTTTTAGTTAGCTGTGATTCCTCAGGAGACAGGTTCATTATGATATATGGTGTTATGAGTCTATAGTTTGCTTTTAGATGTTTCCATACTGTACTTAGTTTCAGTCTGACTATATCTAACAGGTTCGTATATGAGTGTCCAGCTCGAGCACTAGTCATGGCTCGTCGGGTTGGGTCTTGAGAAAACGTTAATTCACCAAATTTTGTTTTAACTAATAAAATGTCTTCAGTAAGTTTTGTTTTTTAAAATATATCACATTAGTCTACATCAAATTTAAAACAAGTTGCTACAACTTTTTTAAAGTAATCGTCAATCAATAACTTAGAAATTTGGTTAGTGGATCTCCGTATTTGATTGAACAACACAACTAAAATGCCTTTTTTCCTTGAAGTTTGTATCACACATAGGAAGCTATTTGCTGAACAATTCCCAGTTTTACCTGTGATCAAAATCAATGGACAGAGAACGGATAAAAAGATTAGAATGCCTTCTGTTGGTGAAGAACCAAAAATAGAACTTGATGTCAATATGTAGTGACTACTAGAAGGCATATCTAGAATTTTCCGATCGCTGTCAACATATGAATAGAGAATTTTATATGACAGAAGTTGTTCAAGATCAAAATTATGAACTGTCATATAACTCAGCTCACTGGAGAGGAGACAGCTCCATTTGTTTTCCTTCAAATATGAACTTGGT
Source organism: Lycium barbarum (assembly GCF_019175385.1). Classification (NCBI taxonomy): domain Eukaryota; kingdom Viridiplantae; phylum Streptophyta; class Magnoliopsida; order Solanales; family Solanaceae; genus Lycium; species Lycium barbarum. The sequence goes on along the minus strand of NC_083338.1, from coordinate 104,260,538 downwards.
CGAGAATATTCAACTCTGAATGATTTTGGGACATAGTAATTATATCTCTACTCTTTTGCCCTCAAGAAAAATGAAAAAGAGAGGGATTTTATCATTTTTCAAAAAAATAAAGAGAATAGGGTACAAGTCATTAAAAAAATAGGATAGGGTGCAAATTGCAAAAGAGGATATACGTTAAGGGTGCAAAATTCAAAGAACTCGATTCTCGATAACTAATTACTAAAAACTTGTCAGCCTATATGACAACGGTCCATGAACTCACACAACAACCTTAATGTGTACTTCATGTCATGGGATCTAATAGTGCAGGATCAGGATAAACAGATAGACTATGCTGTATAGGATAAAATTTCTCAACTGATGAAACACCATGTTCGAAATACAAAGACACTGCTATCTAATATTATCAAATTGCATTTTTTTTTAAAACTGACATAAAAGCATTAGAATATAACATATCAAGGCAAGGGAAGTTTTAACTGGCAGATTACCTCCACTTCTATAAACATTGAAACCCTCAAACAATACAAAATAAACTGGATATTATCAGACTGGACCTTCTCTGTCAAATTTTTAACCTGCAAAAATAGACCACAAGCAAAACCTTGATCCATCTACGGAAAAATACCAGCGTAAAAATGTATTAATATATTTTCTTCTAACATGGACATATACAAGAGCAAACAAACTGCAGCGGGAATATATTATACTCTTGCTCCACTTAATAATTTTGCAGAGGCCACATGCTGCTTTAACTTAAGCAAGTACATGTCTAACAAAATCAATTTATTGGTAGAGAAGAAAAACCATCAAATAAAGGGAAAATACTAATTGACTTCTATCCTCCTTCAATCATCTCATCCATAACTGGTAAACATACACATTACTCACTCATCTTTGTATTTATCATGCTACCACTATGACACATATGCATTCTCATCGTTTGTTCTGCATCAGCTAGAAAGCCTAGTAGCTCTTTGATATAAATAAATGAATAAATAAAAGCATAACAAAGAGGTTTAATGCTTAAAGCAGCACAAATAAATACATATGAAGAAACAATAGATTACAACAATAAGCAAGCAAGATAGTGGTACAGAGAAAACATAAATGATAGTTGGAGTCCACAAGCGACGAGTGTATATGACAATTTGTTAAATGCTTTTCTACATTAATATTACAAGATTAAAACACTTTTAAATGAACATCATGACTCAAAAAGGTACCAGCAACTCCCTGAAATTTAGAGTTGCATTCTTAATTGAAAACATAATGAACTGGAAAATAAAACACATGAACTGAAGATATACCAAACTAAATTCACGCGCAAATTGCCAATTTTACTCTATTTCAAAGATAATGATTATTGTTGGGAATTCCTAGAGAAGGTGAACCACTGACTGCCTGCAATCAAGAGGGTGAAAAGTCATGTTAAGTCTTTGAAAGAACCGGGATTTTAAAAAAAATGCACGTGAAGTTAAATGCCTTCGCGAAACATGTTAAATACATAACTGATTTTATTCTTTTAGATTAGTGGAGACATCTCTCCCTGGTGTTTCTTCGTAATTCATGCATACGAAACTAAGAGATAACTTTATAATCAACCTTAACATTGCAGTTTTTAACATTGCAGTTTTTAACATTGCAGTTTGATGTGTATTCGTCACTTCAATTTCATTCCAAACAACAGTGAACTCAAGATTTAGTACGAAATAGACTCCAAACAGAATTTGGCTAAAAGAATTGAAACCTAGCTTCTTAAACATCAACTCTTTTCAACCCCATAATAAGAGGACAAACAACAGATGACTCTATTGATCATTTGAAATATCCACGATACTCACTTTTTTAGCTCATCAAATATTAAATTATTAGGCATAAAAATATCACCAAATCTTCATAAACACCTTCAAAATTGACAAAAACAATATGACAAAGTACTAATTCAGGTACAAAACATAACATCCATCTGTTGCTTCTAAGCCTAAGAAATTCAATGAATCACATATTTCAGATCTAAACCTTTGTTCTTGGCTTTGGCCACCTATTTCCAAGAAACCCATAAAGCAAATAGTGAAAAACAATAACCAAAATGTTCAAAGAAAGAATTTTTCCTCAAATCAAAAGAAACCCAGAAATTGATTTGTCCCAAAAAGGAGACTAACCTCAAATCAGCAACATATATGTACCTGAAAATAGATATACAAATTACCAATAGGGTCATTTGTAGTTTTAAATTTTTAGTCCAAAATTTTCGCAGAGTTCTCAAATCTTCACCAAATTTGAGATACAAACTCTAAACCACAATAAGAGTAAATAACAAATATATATTGGAACAAAAACAACTATTTCATAGAAACCCATTTGTCTAATTTTTAAGCATTCCAAAAACCCTTCAATGTAATTTCTGATTTGAAGTACAATCATAGTACCACTAAGAAATCAATCAAAATTGTAGATAAAGTGGGGAACTTACCTATACTAGCTGTAGATCTAGGTGCAAAAAGTCCTTATTTCATTACTGGAGAAGAAAAGCCTCAGTTCCTCATTGGAGAAGAAAACCCTGCACTAAAGAAACTGAAGTGTTTACATAGAGTGGCATTGTTTTATTATTCAGGATTTAATTTTTCATTAAAAAAATTAATCTTTGGCAGGTCTACTAATATTATTGGAGGGAAATATTGGGAGAAAATAACCGTCACAATAGCTATTTCTTCGATAGAACCATTTCCATAGAGAAATCTGCTGCAACAATTCACATAAACGTTACTATATGTACCTCTATAGCAACGGTTCTTGGACTAATGCAACAGTTTAATTGTAGAAGTGTTCCGTTAGGTAAAAAGGGATACTGGCAATGGGTTTAACCGTTACAACAAATGTTCTATTGTAACGGTTTGATAACCGTTACCAAAAAACTGTTGCTATAGGCCTATTTTCTAGTAGTGTAATCCTCCGAATATACCTACTATTTCATCTCTCACAGTCTAACCACTACCCTTATCTGGTTCTTATTCCGTAGATGCTGGCGAGTCCCGGTGAGCTGACTCACAAGATCATATTCTTCTCAATTCCTCAGAAGACCCCACACCCTTTGGTGCCCTATTACAATACGAGGTCCAAGGATCAAACGATCTAGTCAAAACTTGTGCTTCCCTCCTTACCTCTCGCTCAACTAAGTCCATAAAGGAAACTGGAAATATTGGAGCTCTTCGTTCCTAGGCTCCTCTAATACCAACGAGGTAAGAATCCCCCACCATGGTGACTCATCCCGCATCTCAAACGGATCTGTCTCGACAGAAGACATCATCTCATATGGGTCCATCTCAATAGAAGACACAACCTTAGACGGGTATGTCTAAATAGAGTAACTTGCTCCCTCTCTCGGATCATCTTAGTCTTTTCCGTAAAAGTTATCTGCCGACTATAAAACCAACAAAGGTTAGGGTTAAGAATTTTATTTCCTATGATTCGGCTCTATAGCACGATCTAGGATAAGAAAGAAAGATAACCATCTTAAATGACCTGCAACCACCTGTTTATAAGTGTGGCGTGCAACACACCTTTAAATAAGACTCTACTAGACACGGCTTGTAGACATCCCTAGGACAAACCTGCTCTGATGCCAAGTTCATCACGTCCTAAATCTGGAGAGGCGTGGCTGGCACCTGGTACCACACTCGGTCTGAGTGAACCACTCTGAATCTGTAACTCTGGAGGGGTAACCCTCAACTTAGAACGACAGGGCCTACCTGCACAAAGACAACACCAACAAGCCAGCAAGGCCATCACACTGGAACACTATATATATGACTTATTTACAAGCATATAAAGGAATCATAATTGTATCATGGTCGGGACAGGGCCCCGGCCTACCTATCATATCTGTAAGTACAAAATAAGGACTCCAAAAGACTTGGCAACTCCGAACAAGGGAGCTCACCAATCAGTTGATATCAGATCCTGTCTATTGGGGAGGTTAGTCTATCTGTACCTGTAGGCATGGATTCAGCGCCCCCGGTAAAAGGGACATCAGTATGAAATAATGTACCGAGTATGTAAGGCAATCGATAACTAAAACAGAAACTGAACTGAAAATATAATAGTCTGGAGGCAAAAGAATGCCCTGAATACCTCACCTGACCTGTCTCATATGAAATGCAATACAATAATATCATATATCTCACTGACCAAGTGGTCAGGCAACTGTAAAATCTCACTACCCATAATGCCAGTCAATCTATCTCACTGACCCGTTGGCCAAACAATCTGTCTCACAGACCCGTCGGCCAGGCAATCTGGCTCACTGACCCGTAGGCTAGGAAATACTATCTCACTGACCACTAGGCCAGGCATAGCTATCTCATTGACCCGTAGGCCAGGCATATATGTCTCACTGACCCATAGGCCAGGCATATCTTTCTCACTGACCAAGTGGCCAGGCTAAAAAAAAAATATGTATATCATATTATATATCAAGTGCAAACCGAAATATATGAAGTTCTTAACTTGTCTCTTTCTAGCTCTTCTACTAACAGTGAACTAAGGAGCGGATAGAGATCCCTCAGAAGATATAATACCACATCTAGAAGTGTTACACTCCTATGACAACTGAAAACAATATTTCTCTTTCTTTAAAATTCAATAAACGCTTACTACCTATGGATCATGCAAAGAAAAGAAGGGATAGCCATTACATATGTTACACCTCAAAAAATTTCACACCGTAAGTAAACTAGCGTAAGCTAGAAGAAGTCATGGAATCCTTATAAGGTTAAGGAGGACTTCTAACAAGTGCTAAGCAAGTGTCTAAAGGTTCCGGGATCAAGCGAATTGAAATAATTAAGTACGGGATAAAGTACGGCCGGTACATTTTGGATGTACTTTACCTGAATTTTCCAGAATATTGGAAATTTTGACATTCCGAGTACGGACTGGATGTATTGGATGTACTTTGAAGTACGGCCCGTACTTTGCTTGAAATTTCTAGAAAATTGAAAGTCGGTGGACTTTTTTTTTTCTAGCCTACAAATAGATTTTCCCACGACTTGGGCCTCATTGATTCACCAAAATAAATCCCTAGTAACCTTTTAATCTCTCTCAAACATCCATAAACATCGCAAATCAAATCAAGGGAATATCAAGCCATAAAATCCTCAACTAGTTCATAGAAAGTGTTAGTTCTTGCTTCTAGATGAAGTTATGGTGAATAAGCTTGGAGTAAGTTGGTGTGGCTAAAGTTCTTCAAGTATAAGGTATGTTCTTCATCTTATTTCTTATGTTGAGTTGATTTGAAGGTTAAACAAGTCTCATAAGTGAAAGAAGTTATGGAGAAAAGTCATAAAGTGTTGTGTTGTAGTTGATATTGAATTTGAAAAGAAGTATTGGATGGATTTGAGTCTGGTTTGAACGTAATTTCTTGGGTAATTGTTGATGTTGTTATTGATGTTTGGGAGTTATTTTGGAGTTTGATGGAAGTAGGTGGTACAGGGGAAATGCTGCCCCAATTTCGTTAGTTTACCTAATAGTTTAGTTTGACCATATACGAGTTTCAACGACTTAATCTTAGTGTGAATCATTTTGAATATATATTTGCAAGCTTGGAAGGATAGACATTGAGTTGTTAAGTAGAAGACGAGGTATGTTAAGGCTGTCCCTTTCTTTCCTATGGCATGATCTTGTTAATACAAACCTATACAAATTATATCTATAATGTCCCTATTCCTAGAAATACTAGAATTTTATGGTTCTTGATGTTCTTAGGATATTATTGATTTTTGTCTCATGATTATTGATCTTATTTTATGATTATTGATCTCATCTTATGGTTATTTATCTTATTCACTGATGTTGATCTCATCTTATGATTATTGTTCCTTCAAGGTGAGATATGTTCATGATGATAGCTCCATAATGATAATCGGAGGTTTACCGACCTTACGTCACTCTGATTGATTTATAGCTTTTATTTGGGCTCTCATGCATGCTTTATATATATATATATATATTGCTATTTTCTCACACCGAGCCGGGCTATAGTCGGCCGGGTAAGGTACCTATGAAGCACACAACTGCAGTTGGGTACGGATAACACCGAGCCTATCATGGCTGGGTACAGATAACACCGAGCCTATATGACCGGGTACGGATGACACCGAGCCTATTATGGCCGGGTACGGATGACACCGAGCCTATTATGGCCGGGTACGGTATTATGATACATGTATACGTATGAAAATGTTTATTTTGTAAAGCCAAGCATGCATGACATCCGCCTTAAGAGTCATTCAGATGTACAGGTTAACTCTCTTATCTCTTGTTACTTTCATATATTTATTATGTTGCTATTCGTGCCTTACATACTCAGTATATTATTTGTACTAACGTCCTTTTGTTTGTGGATGCTGCGTTCGTGCCCGCAGGTAGACAGGGAGATGGTACATATCCTTAGGCTACCTACTCAGCATTTGTATTGGAGCACTCCACTTGTTCCGGGGCTGCAGTTCAATTGGTATGATTCTTTTATGTATATATGGGCATGGCGGGGTCCCGTCCCGTCCTTAATATTTTAGGTTCTCCCTGTAGAGGCTCGTAGACCGATGTGTACAGCCAGATGTCCTATGACCTTCTTCGTCCATACCTTGTTATATCATTTTGACAAGCTTGTCGGTTTATATATATGGGCTCAGTTTGATGACACACACACACACACACACACACACACACACACACACACACACACACACACATACATATATATATATATATATATCCTTTGGGCTTGCATCCCTCTTAGCTTATGATATTTTTGAGTTAGCTATATGGCCCACTCAGATGTGACTATCAGATGTACATTTTGAGGTGCTCGGTAGGTTAGCTCCGGGTGCCCGTCATGACCCTCCGGTTGGGTCATTACAAAAGTGGTATCAGAGCAGTTCGTCCTTGGGTTTGTCTACAAGTCGTGTCCAGTAGAGTCTTGTTTATGGGTGTGAAGTACGCCACACTTATAAATAGGAGGCTGCAAGACATTTAGGAATAATTGACCTTTCTTTCTCATCTTAGATCGTGCGATAGAGCAATGTTATGAGGATTCCCTTTTTCTAACTATATGCTATGATTTCAGTAATGCCTAGGACGATGAAAGCATCAACCACCCAGAAGGGCAAGTCAGTGGCAGGTAGAAGAACTAGACGGGTATTGCCTATAGATGTTGTGGAGGGCGAATGTCACGACCCGACCGCTGAGTCGTGACGAGTGCCTGACCATTACTGACCAAGCACCCCTGTACTTGCCTGTACATTCCTGGCTAAGTGGGTGGCCTATAAGACTTATGGCGTAGCTATGCTGACTCATATAATAACGAAATCAAGAACTATTAGTCGTATAGGCATGTATGCATATATACTGGAAATAACAGTGCAGGCCTACAAGGCTGCTACATATGTTGTACCACAAAAGGACGAGAGCCGACATGGCTATATCTTGGCTACTGCACACATCTGTCTACAGTCCTCTACTGGAGTACCAAACTGTTGAAATGGCGGGACAGGGCCTCGCCGTACCCGTATACATATACATCTAAACATAACGTACCAAAACAGACAGTAGCTCCGGATTGAGTGGAGCGCACCAACAATAACTGAGAAGAGGCTCTACTAGGCTGGGTCGCCCCTCTGTCTATTTGTACCTGCGGGCATGAACGCAGCCCCCCGAACAATAGGGGAGTCAGTATGGATAATGTATCGAGTATGTAAGGCATAAGAGTAATATACACATAGGAATCATGAAGACAATTTGAAAGTCATAAACTAAACTAGACTGAATACATCTGTATGTCTGACTGTCTGAACATATCTATATGAATGCATCTATATGTCTAACTATCTGAACATATATGTATATCTCTGCTTACTAAAAATGCCTCTGAGGGCGTATGACATGCAATGCATCGGTCATAGTGCCGAGGAACGTACGGCCCGATCCATATCCCATCATCAAACAGGCCCCTTTGGGCATAATAGCATAATGGCCCCTTCGGGCATAATAGCTTAATGGCCCTTTCGGGCATAATAACCATCATCACTGTGCACCTGCTGATCAGGTGGTAATGCGTATATAACGCCTTGCCCTTTTCACATACCCCATATATATATATAATAATAATAATAATAATAATATACATAATATACGCGTATATAACGCCTTATGGTCACGGGTCAATATGCATGTTATGTATATTATTATATATATACATAATATACGCGTATATAACGCCTTCTGGTCACGGGTCAATATGCATGTATGCAACTGAATGCAATGCATAAACATAAACTAACATTATCATGATACAACGTTTAGGACCCATGAACTGAAGGAATAATCATCATAGAGGGGTACATGACCATCAATAACTGAGATACTCCTAATACTTCTAAGAGTAGAGTAATATGGAGACTCGATTCTCGTTGTTTGCTCATATCAAAGGATCATGCCAAAACGAAGGAAAGGGAAAGCCTTAACATACCTTTCCGGTCGCCTTAACTCTAACTACTGCAAGTTTGTCTTTCTAAGCTCGTCAATCTATATTTAAGAAAATTAATACTACTATTAGGACCGTTATCAAACGCTTACCCTAAGCCCTTAAATTAATCCCTTTTAAATTCTGTCAAAATTCGGGCAGCATCTCCCCTGTTTATATGCCTAGCTCGAAATTACAATTCAGTAACCAACAATAACAACAAAAAGACCAACATCAACCATGTTATTCGCAATACCAAATACTCCATAAAACCTCCAATATAATATTTATCTACATCTCCACCAATAGTATTATTATACAGCTATTTAACGGTTCTATCTCCATAAATAAATCAAAATTAACATTAATATTAGGAGATTCATACCTTAATCCTGATAATATCGCTATATCTTCACTTTTTTCACCTTAAACTTGAACCACACGTGTTGCTATATGATTCTATACTCACAACTATACGTTGCCTGGATCGGAATTCGGGAATTATAGCTGATTTAGGCTTGAAATTTGGGTTTGGGAGTTGGGGAACTTTCTAGAAGATTTTGGAATAATTTGGAAGAGGTTGGGCTGAAAAAAAGAGAGGGAAAGCCCCTTTTATATTGGTTCAAATTCGGGTCAGGTATTGTAGTTGTACTGTAGCACGCGTTTCTGTTCTGTCATCCGAACTTGTAACATCCGTAATCTTCTACTCCGATGTCCTATAAATGAGCGGTTTATTGCGTTAGAGACTAGACTCGACGAACTTCATTTTAGGCTTTTGAAACACCTTAAAATACTTCATATGCTGAGAGATATTTTGCCCTCAAGTTGGACCAAAATGTTCACACAAAACTTTACCCATCCTTTCTCCAAAGTCGTATTACTCCATTTCTTCCGCTCATTTCTTTATAAAACCTTCCGGTATACCCTATATACATCCTTTACTCCTTAAATATACTTAATAATGCTTTCTCCTTATATTCCAAAGTGGTTTTACTTAACCATAACTTAACGTACTTACGTTTCAAATTTGATAAGTGCTTCTTCGAAGATACGGGGTGTAACAACGAGTCTCAGAATGAGGTTCCATCTCAGACCTCTTATACTCCGTCCATTCCAGAGGAGCACGGAGGAGCTCCAGTCCCAGCTGCAGCTCCAGTACCCCCAGTTTCTCCACCGGATGCCTTAGGCCAGGAGATGAGAGAGGTTATTCAGTTGTTGACCTAGCTAGTAGCCACTAAGGTCCAGCGATAGGCTACGGGTCATGGTGACAGGGCTGTTAGTGCCAAAGTTTGAGATTTTATTAATTTAGACGCTCCAGAATTCTTTGGGTCGAAACAAGATGAAGACCTGCAGAACTTGATTTATAGGATGTTGAGGACATTGCGGGTGATGGTGAGTCAGTAGAGTTAGTTTCCTATAGACTACGAGATGTTGCTGTTCATTAGTATGATATTTGGATGACTTCTAGAGGGGTTAATGCGTCCCTGTGTTCGGGAGTACAGTCTTCGTTTTAATTCATTGGCTAGATATGCTCCAGCTATGGTAGCTGAGATGGAGGATCGTGTTTACCGATTTGTGAAAGGATTGGGACAATATTTGATTGATGACTGGAAGATGGCTTCCCTTATGATAGGTATGGATATTTATCGCATTCAGGCGTATCTCAAAATCTTGAATAGAGTAAGTGTCATGACCCAACAGGAGGGCCATGACGGGCACCCAGAGCTAACCTACCCAGCACCTCGTAACATACTTCTCATAATCATATCTAGGTGGACCACAAAGGATAACTCATAAATATCAAAATCTATAAGGGCATGAGTCCAAAAGATGTACATAAACATCTATATAATCATCATCAACTATGCCCATAGGCGCAAGCCCACAAGGCTGCCAAAAATGATATACAAAAATATGAACCGATGAGGTTATAAGACATCTAGCTATATATATTTGTCTACGAGCCTATACATGGAGTGCATGGAATCATATGAACAGGACAGGACCCCTCCATTGCCATATGTACACAAAAGAATAGTACCAGCTAAACTGTAGCTCTATAACAAATGGAGCGCTCTTGTGTAATCTCCGGTAAAGCAGTCTTGAGGTCTGGTCCATCTCCCTATCTGCCTGTTAGCATGAACGCAGCGTCTACAAATAAAAGGACCTCAGTACGAATAATTTACTGAGTATGTAAGGATTAAATAACAACATAATGAAAATAAGGAAGAACCATAAGATAGGAGAAATAACTTGTACATCTGATTGCCTCTTAAGGCGGATATCATGCATGCTTAACCTTCTAAAAAAACATTTTCATACATATATAATATAAGTGTTAGTGCTGCGGAACGTGCAGCCCAATCCATAAATCATATCATCTCGCGTCCAGGGCATCTAGCATCTGGGGTAACAATATAACGTACCCACTGCAGTGATGTGCATATCTACGTGCCGTACCCGGCCGACTATAGCGCAACTCGGTGTAAGAAAATAGCTATATATATATATATATAAAGCATGCATGAACGCCCAAGTAAAACGTTACTACACTATCGGAGTGACGTAAGGTCGGTAAACCTCTGATTACTATTATGGAATCATAATCATCACTATATCTCACCTTGAAAGAACAACTACCATAAGATGAGATCAACAACAAAGAATAAAATCAATAATCATGGAACATGTTCAATAATATCATGAAAACATCAAGAACTATAAGCTTTGGTATCTCTACAAATGGAATCATCATCATGGAGGTCATTTATTAACAATGTCATAAGAACCTTGAGAGTCATAAGCTTCTAGTACTTTTAGGAATAGGGACATTATGGATATCATATGTAGGTTCGCAATAAAGGAATCATACCTTAAGAAAAAGGGTTAGCTTTAACATACCTTTATGTTTCCTTAACTACTTCAAGTTCTCCTCCTAGGCACGCAAATCTATATTCAATAGGATTCAAACAAAGGTTAAGTCTTGGAAACATAAGTTCAAACTAAAATAACTAATGGGCTAGAGGAATTTGGGAAGCACTTCCCCTATTTCATCGACTTCCACCAAATTCCAAAACAACTCCCAAACAATAATAACATCCATAATACCAACAACAATGTCAACAATTCCATATTTACGAAATTATATACAATTTACACCTAAAACAATCCAAAACTTCCATCCAAATTCCATTCATAATCAACAACTACAACACAATGTCTCAAAACTTTTCCTACCACAATTTTCTTCACCTTTATGACTTACTAATCTCAAAATCAACTCAATATAATAAATAAAGAGAGAACATACCTTAATCTTTAATAAACCCAACTCACCCAACCTTGTTTGCTACCAAAAGTATCACAACTTTAACTAAACGCAAGGAATATCACAATCTATAAGCTAGCTTAGGGTTTTTAAAGCTTGATTCTCACTTGATTTAGCTTAGGATGTGTATGGATAGTTAGAGAGAGTAGAGAGAGCTTGAAGAATCTAGAGAGTTCTGTTTTTGGGTTAAAATAATGACCCAAGTCATGGCCCTCTTAATTTATATAACAGAGAAAATTTCCCACCGCCTGAAATTCGACGGTAGGGTCGACGGTCCGTCGACTAGCAACCGTTGAGTGACGACAGCCTCTGATTCTCATAGAGCTCTTTGACGGTGTATATTGACGGTTGATCAACTTGTAGCTATCGAGTTGCTCAGCTGTCATACTCAGTTTCTCTGGTCCATTCCCCCTCTAATCTTCCCGAAACATGTTGTACATAACTCAAACTCTAGCATATGTGGAATAGTCTGGTAGAATCTCTTATAACCTTGACAACAACCTCACTTACTAACTTCACGTTCATTATCTTATGGCGAAACTCAGCGTATAAAATGTGGGGTATAACATTCTCCCCCCTTAAGAATATTCATTTTCGAATGTTAAACTCTTAGGGATTTTGCAAAAAATTTGCCAGAGTTTCCCCTGTAACTATTCCACTGCAATCATCACAACAACCCAAAATATACAATGCCTCACAGGGCTACAACAATAACAGCATTAATGGCCCCACACGACTAATAAATCACAAAAAGAAAGCATTATGCACCTGAAGGCAATGGTTTCTCTGTCTGAACCTCCTCTGGAAGTGGAAACAATTGTGGATACCTCGACCTCATGTCTTCTTCAGCTTCCCATGTCATTTCTTCCTTATTCTTGTTCCTCCATAGAACTTTAACTGAAGCTATATCTCTAGTCCTCAATCTCCGAACTTGTCTATCTAGGATAGTAATAGGAACCTCATCGTAAAATAGTTGCTCCGTAACCTGAACATCATCTACAGGCATAACTCTGTAAGGATCTCCAATGCAGTTGTGAAGCATTAACACATGGAAAACTGGGTAGACTGACTCCAAGTCTGAAGGTAGATCTAATTCATAAGCTACCTGGCCCACTTTGCATACAATCCTGCAGGGTCCAATGTATCGATGGCTAAGCTTACCCTTCTTACCGAATCTCATAACGCCTTTCATCGGTGACACCATCAAGAATACCCAATCATTGACTTAGAATTCTAAATCTCGTCGGCGATTGTCCGCATAAGACTTTTGTCGACTTTGGGCTGTCCATAATAGGTCCTGAATAAGCTTGACCTTCTCCACTGCTTGCTTGATCAAATCTGGCCCTACTAATTTAGTCTCTCCCACTTTGAACCATCCAATTGGTTATCTACACTTTCTCCTATATAAAGCCTCATACGGAGCCATCTGAACACTGGAATGATAACTATTGTTATAGGAGAACTCAATAAGCGGCAAATGATCATCCTAACTACCTCCAAAGTCTAACACACATGCCTATAACATATCCTTGAGAGTTTGAATGGTACGCTCAGCTTGTCCATTAGTCTGGGGATGATATGCTGTGCTAAGACTCACCTGAGTCCCCAAACCCTGTTGAAAGAACATCAAGAATTTACCTGTAAACTGTGCATCTTTTTCGGAGATAATGGCTACCGGAATACCATGGAGTCATACTATCTCCTTGATATAAAGTTTTGCATAATCTTCAGCTGAGTATGTAGTTTTAATAGGCAGAAATTAAGCTGACTTTGTGAGTTTATCCACAATTACCCAAATAGAATCATATTTACGCTGAGAATGAGGCAAGCCTGTAATGAAATCCATATTAATTACTTCCCTTTTACAAGTCGGAATCTCCATAGCTTGTAACAATCTACCAAGCTTATGATACTCGATCTTTACTTGCTGAAAGTTAGGAGATTGAACTACGAACTCTGCTATGTCTTTCTTCATTTCATCCCACCAATAAAATGACTTAATATCATGATACACCTTCGTCGCTCCTGGATGAACAGAATAACGGGAACAATGGGCTTCTCCCAAAATCTGGCAACGTAACCCTGCTACATAAGGAACGCATAGTCTTTCTCGATATCTAAGAACTACATCTGCAGGCATCTCGAATGGTGACTTTTCCTTCTGAGGAGATATATCTCTATAATGAACTAACATGGGATCCTCACACTGGCGCTCTTTCACCTTAACTACTAAAGACGAGACAGCTGAATCTGGATAGTGGCTCATGTATCGCCCGAATCAAATAATCGGATTCCTAGGCTAGCTAACTGCTGGAGCTCATGAGCTATCTCCCTTTTCTCTAGCTGGAAATCACACAAACTATCCATGGCTTTGCGGCTAAGAGCATTAGCTGCCACATTGGCCTCTCCAGGACGATATAAGATACTAACATCATAATATTTCCGTAGCTCCAACCATCGCCTTTGCCACAAATTCAACTCCTTCTGTATGAAAATATACTAGAGACTCTTATGGTCTATATAGATATCAACGTGAACGCCATACAAATAATGTCTCCACATCTTTAATGCATGAATCACCGCAGCCAACTCTAGATCATTGGTTGGATAGTTCTTCTCATGCTTTCTTAATTGCCTTGAAGCATAAGCTATAACTTTACTGTGCTGCATTAATACACAACCTAGTCCAATGCCTGAGGCATCACAATAAACAACATAGCCCTCCAATTCTTCTAGAAGTGTCAGAACCGGGGCTGAAGTCAATCCATTCTTCAACTCCTGGAAACTGCGCTCGCAAGCGTCTGTCCATTGAAACTTGGTTGCTTTCTGAGTCAGCTTCGTCAATGGTGCAAAAATGGAAGAAAAACCTTCTACAAATCTTCAGTAATAACCTGCCAAAACCTGAAAACTATGAACTTCAGTAGGTGTTGTAAGTCTTGGCCAAGTCTTCATTGCTTCAATCTTCTGGGTATCTACCCGAATACCATTAGCTGAAATAATGTGCCCTAGAAAAGTCACGAAATTCAACCAAAACTCACATTTTGAGAACTTCGCATATAACTTCCGATCTTGGAGAACTTGAAGAACAGTACGGAAATGGTCTGCATTCTCTACCTCGGATCGAGAATATACCAGAATATCATCGATGAACACAATCACAAACGAATCTAAGAAAAGCCTAAATACACTATTCATCAAATCCATGAATACCGCCGGTGTATTAGTCAGCCCGAACGACATTAGCAGAAACTCAAAATAACCATATCTATTTCTGAAGGCCGTCTTGGGAATGTCCATCTGTCTGATTCTCACCTGGTGGTACCCTGATCTAAAATCTATCTTCGAGAACTATTTGGCACCTTGCAACTGATTAAATAAATCATCAATCCTTGGAAGTGGATACCTGTTCTTTATTTTCACCTTATTCAGCTGTGTGTAATCGATACACATTCGCAAGCAGCCATCTTTCTTCCTTTCAAATAACACGGGTGCTCGCCATGGCGATGAACTAGACTTGATAAAAACCTTTTCAAGTAAATCCTTTAATTGCTCATTCAAGTCTCTTAATTCTGCCGGAGCCATTCTATAAGGAGGAATAGATATTGGCTTAATACCTGGTAACACACCAATGGCAAAATCAATCTCCTGTTCTGGAGGAAGACCTGGAAGCTCGTCCGAAAACACATCTAGAAACTCATTAACTACTGGAATAGATTGAAGAGTCGGCGACTTTGTGTCTATATCTTTGACCTGGACTAAATGATAGATACACCCCTTAGCAATCATCTTCCTTACCTTGAGATAGGAAATAAACCTACCTCTCGGAGATGCTATATTACCCTTCAATTCTATAATTGGCTCTCCTGGACACTGGAAACGAACCATTTTTATCCTACAAACAAAATTGGCATGACAAAAAGCCAACCAATCCATACCCATAATGATATCAAAATCTACCATATTCATCTCAATCAAATCTGCCATGGTATGACAATCACAAACTACAACCACATAATTTCTATATACTCGTCTAGCTATCACTGGGTCACCAACGGGTGTAAACACTTCGAAAGGTTTAAACGACTCAGGTTTCACCCCAAACCGACCGGCAATATAAAGAGTAACGTCTGACAATGTAGAACCTGGATCAATAAATGCATATACATCATGAGAAGATACTAATAATATACCCGTGACAACATCAGCCAAAGACTCAAGATCCTGTCATCCAGTCAGTGCATAAATGCGGTTTTGAGGACCGCTTATACTAGATGCTCCACCCCTACCTCTACCACGGCCTGTCGGTGTCTGTGAACTCTGCCCCAGAGGGCGTACGAATGACGAAGAACCAGATGCTGATCTCGTGGGCTGTACCATACCTCTACCACCTCTCAATGGACAGTCACACATTATATGGCCTAGCTGACCACAGGCATAACAAGCATCCATACCTAAATGGAACTGTTCAGTATGTAACTTACCACACTGAGTACATCGTGGTAAAGGTGGCCTGATCTGGACTGAATTCCCCCGATACTGAGAACCCGAGACACTAGAACTCTGACCTGGTCCCAAATAAATAGGGGGATCAAATCTCTTGCCTGCAAATCGAGGAGGTACACTAGCTGCTGAATAGACCGAGTACCTAGAATACTGCTACCTATGACCCTATCTTAACTCACTAACAACACCTGAGGATCTGGTTCCCTTACTATAACCCCTATCTTGTTCACGCTCACTCCTCTGCTGCTGCTGTCGCTCCTCAAGATTCTGGGCATGGCCTGAATACGAGAAATATCCATACCTTCCTGAAGTGAGGCCGTCAAACAATCATTAATCAAATGTGGCCCCATACCATTCACAAATCGATGGACGTGATCTCCCATATCCGCTACCATAGCTGGAGCATACCTACCCAAGGAATTAAAATGAAGGCTATAAGCCCGAGCACTTATGTTCCCCCGTCTAAGGTTCAGGAACCTATCAGCTCTGGCCTGTCAAACCTTTGGTGGCAAATAGTATCGGAGAAAGGTGTCTACAAACTATTGCCATACCGGTGGAGGTGCATTTACCCCTCTAGAAGACACCCAGGTACTATACCAATGAACAACAACTTCTCACAATCTATAAGAGGCCAACTCTATTGACTTAACATCCGAAGCAAGCATTACCCACAATGTCCTCAACATCTCATCTACGAAATTCTATAGGTCCTCGTCTAGTTTTGACCCAAAGAATTTTGAAGGGTCCAAATTAATGAAATCACGGACTCTGGCACTGACAGCTCTTTTACCATGACCCGTACCTTGCCGCTGAGCAAGAGCGGCTACTAACTGGGTTAGCAACTGAATGGCCTCCCTCATCTCCTAGCCTGAGGCATCCAGTGGAGGAACTGGGGGTGCTGGAGCTGGAGCTGAGGCTTCTCTATGATCCTCTGGAGCAAGCGAAGTGTGAGAGGACCAAGATGGAACATCATTCTAGGACTCGCCCTCCTCTATATCTGTAGGCGGCACCCTCTCAGTTCTCCTTCCTACCACTGACTTGCCCTCCTGGGCCACTGTAACTTTTCTCATCATAGGTATCGCTGAAATCAGAACACACTGTCAGAAAAAGGAGAATCCTTATAACATGGCTCTATCGCACAATCTAAGAGGAGAAAGAAAGGTCAAGTATTTCTGAATGCCCCACAGCCTCTTGTTTATAAGTGTGGCGCGTTTTACACCCATAAACAAGACTCTACTGGACATGGCTCGTAGACACACCATAGGACAAACTTCTCTAATATTACTTTTGTCACGACCCAACCGGAGGGCCATGACGGGCACCCAGAGCTAACCTACCGAGAACCTCGTAACATATTTCTCATAATCATATCTAGGTTGACCACAAAGGATAACTCATAAATATCATAATCTTTGAGGGCATGAGTCCAAAAGATATGTATACACATCTATATAATAATCATCAACTATGCCCATAGGCGCAAGCTGTCAGACTGCGAAAAATGATATACAAAAATATGAACTGATGAGGTTATAAGACATCTAGCTATATACATTTGTCTACGAGCCTCTAGATGGAGTGCATGGTATCATAAGGACGGGACAGGACCCCGCTATGCCCATATGTACTCAAAAGAATAGTACCAGCTAAACTGTAGCTCCAGAACAAATGGAACGCTCATGTGTAATCGCTGATGAAGTAGCCTAGGGTTCTGGCCCATCTCCCTGTCTACCTGCGGGCATAAACACAGCGTCCACAAAAAAAAAAGACGTAAGTACGAATAATGTACTGAGTATGTAAGGGATGAATAACAACATAATGAAAATAAGGAAGAACCATGAGATAAGAGAAATACCATGTACATCTGATTGCCTCTTAAGGAGGATATCATGCATGCTTAACCTTTTAAAAAAACATTTTTATACATATATAATATAAGTGTTAGTGCTGCGGAACGTGCAGCCCGATCCATAAATCATATCATCCCTCGTCCAGGGCATCCCGTGTCTAGGGTAACATCATAACGTACCCACTGCAGTGGTGTGCAATCTACGTATTGTACCCGACCGACAATAGCACAGATCGGTGTAAGAAAATAGCTACATATATATATAAAGCATGCATGAGAGCCCAAGTAAAACGTTACTACTCTATCGGAGAGACGTAAGGTCGGTAAACCTCCAATTAATATTATGGGATAATCATCATCACTATATCTCACCTTGAAAGAACAAATACTATAAGATGAGATCAATAATAATTAATGAAATCAATAATTATGGAACAAGCTCAATAATATCATGAAAAGATCAAGAACTTGCTTTGGTATCTCTAGAAATGGAATCATCATCATGTAGGTCATTTATCAACAATGTCATAAGAACCTTCAGAGTCATAAGCTTCTAGTATTTTTAGGAATAGAGACATTATGTGTAATAACCCTTCCGGTCGTCATGGGAATTTAGGACTCCATTGGGAATTTCGATGCCATGGGTGGATTCGTAGGGCGTCTTTTTGTATTTATACATGATTTGTGTTTTTTTTTAGGCCTTGGATGGAATGTGGGGTGAAACGGGGAAAACTGGAAAGAAAATCGAGCTACTACCCAAAATGCACCGCTGTGGCGGTGGGAGTACCGCTACAGCAATACCGCCATAGCGGTGGGCTGACCGCTTCCAGCGGTCCGCCATTTTATTTTGGGGCCGCTATGGCGGGCCATTGATCGCTACAGTGAGGCCGCTATAGCGAGATTGTGACCGCTATAGCGGTGAGGGAATTTATTATAGGACCGCTATAGCGGTGTAGCGGTCGATGGAAAGCAGTAGCCGGGTTTTTAATGCCTTAGTTTTATTTCCCCAACAAACTTCCCAACAAACACTTAGAGAGAATTTTCAAGCTAGGGCAAGACAACCTTGAGAGGTAAGTTCCATTATTTTTCATTCTATCATTCCTTTCCCCTTCATTATTGTAATCATCTCCATGGGTCTTTAATGGCGAAATTGAAATATAAACCCTAACATGTTAATAAAGCTCCTAAAATGATGGGTTAGGGTTATTATTGCAAAATTATCATCTAAATGCATTGGTTAGTTGCTATTTGTCATAAATTGGACATTTAGGATCATAAAATAAGTGATTGAGACCTAGGGTTCTATAAATATGGTGTCTTTATCATAGAAAACTGTTTGTAATGGGAATGTTGAAGAGAATGTGGTATAAATTGATGGTTTATGATTATTAGAAGCTTGGATAGGTTGTTTACCACCTCAAAAAATCATCCACCCTTAGAATGGGGAGAGGGAAGGGTATTTCCTGCCTTGGTATTTGCAAATTAAGCAACGTGACTCATTGAGTCTTTTATTTCTAGATCGTGAACTTATTGAGGCTTTGAGGAAAGGAAAGGTTGTGGCAGAGTGACAGGCATTGTTCCAGCTCTACTCTGAGGTAGGTTACGGTTTACTCGAGTTAGACTTTGATTAGTTGAATGTATGTTTATGAC
This sequence comes from Lycium barbarum, assembly GCF_019175385.1. Lineage (NCBI taxonomy): Eukaryota > Viridiplantae > Streptophyta > Magnoliopsida > Solanales > Solanaceae > Lycium > Lycium barbarum. The sequence continues at coordinate 104,240,690 of NC_083338.1, read as the reverse complement.
TTTATTAGGAGAAAACATGTCTAGTATTCATTACATAATATTGTGTGGTTAAACTCCTATGTGCTTGTGATTGAATGTTGTGTAGGCTTCATGCCATTATTCCTGTGTGATTTAATCTGTAGTGGATGTATTATGATGAGAAGTTAATGTAGTCTTCTCGAGGGTATTGTGACATGAAATGATTAGGTGAATATGGATATTGAGAAGGTAAGACACGCTGTTCTGTATAGGTATGACAAGGCATACATGTGGCCTAGATTATGGGCTCGTGGTCCGAGGATAGTTTCGGAAACGAGAGGCTTATTGTTATATCCCGCGTCCGAGGTTCGTTCTGGAGCGGAGGTTGTGCTTGGGTCCGAGGAGTGTTCCGGAACGAGTGGTACATGGACACCATGGGTCCCCTGCAGGTCATTATTACTGAGCTATGACATCAGATAGCATGTGTGTGTAGTGAGTGGGGTTATAGTGGTATATTTATCTCCGTTGTGGTTGACGTGTTTGTGATTCTCTGCAATTAGGTGATTTGTTGTGATTGTCGGTGGTTGACTTGTTGTGATGTATTGATATTCGTGTATGATTGACTGGCTTATTTATTTTATTGATTTCATCAGATATGCATGATACTAATCTTAGTCGGCCTATGATGCTTACCGGTACATAGTGTTTGTACTGATACTACCTTGCTGCATTCTTTGAGTGCAGATTTTGAAATAAAGACAGCTCGTCCTCACATTTAGCGTGGAGGATAATTGCTGACAGATTTTGGGGTGAGCTTCTTCTTATGTCAGGTCGCCCGAAGATCTTCTACTTATGATGTCTTTTCTTATTCTAGACATTGCGGATATTTATTAGGCAGCTTTCAGTTCTTAGACATGTTTGGCTTAGAGTCCTATACGATGACTTTCAGATTTTAGGGATTGTAATAGTTAGACCTTCCGCACTTACTACAGTATTTATGGCATGATTTACTTGTTCTCTTGTTGTTATATGAGTAATAATTGTTAGCTTAATTTATATAAAAACCGTATTGAATGGATTAGGTGGTATGTATGTTGGTTCGGCCATTAGGATTTAGATGGGTGTCGGTTATGGCGGGTTGGGTCGTGACATTTTGGATACCACATGAAGGTTCACAACAAAGGAATCATGCCTTAAGAAAGAAAGGCTTAGCCTTAACATACCTTTACGTCTCCTTAACTACTTAACGTTCTCCTCCCAGGCTTGCAAATCTATATTCAAGAGGATTCATACGAAGGTTAAGTTTTGGAAACACTCATAAGTTCAAACTAGAATGACTAATGGGCTAGCGGAATGTGGGCAACACTTCCCCTATTTTATCGACTTCCACCAAATTCCAAAACAATTCCCAAACAACAATAACAACATCCACAATACCAACAATAATGTCAACAATTCCATATTTAAGAAATTATATACAATTGACACCTAAAACAATCCAAAACTTCCTTCCAAATTCCATTCATAATCAACAACTACAACACAATGTCTCATTACTTTTCCTACCATAATTTCCTTCATCTTTACGACTTACTACTCTCCAAATCAACTCAATATAAGAAATAAAGAGAGAACGTACCTTAACCTTGAAGAACCCTAACTCATCCAACCTTGTTTGCAACCAAAATTATCACAACTTTAACTAAAGGCAATGACTATCACCATCTATGAGCTAGCTTAGGGTTTTTAAATCTTGATTCTCACATGATTTAGCTTAGGATGTGTATGGATAGTTAGAGAGAATAGAGAGAGCTGAAGAATCTAGAGAGTTCTATTTTTGGGTAAAAATAATGACCCAAGTCGTGGCCCTCTTAATTTATAGGAGAGAAAAAATTTCCCACCACCTGAAATTCGACGTCAGGGTCGACGATCCGTCAGCTCACAACCATCGAATAGCGGCAGCCTTTGATTCTCAAAGAGCTATTTGAAGGTGCATGTTGATGGTCCGTCAACTTGCAGCCGTCGAGTTGCTCAGCTGTCATTCTCAGTTTCTCTGGTCCATTCCGCCTCTAATCTTCCCAATACTTGTTATACATAACTCAAACTCCCGCATACGTGGAATAATCAGGTGGAATCTCTAATAACCTTGACAACAACCTCACTTACTAACTTCACGTCGGTTATTTTACGGCGAAACTCAGCATATAAAATGAGGTGTATAACAGTAAGCAGGAGCAGAGACCCAAGCGTGAGCATGATAGGGGCCATAGTAAGACAGTCGGATCTTTAGGTGCTGTCAGGGAGTTCAGAAGGGGTCAAAGGCAGCAGTATTCTAGGCATTCAGGCCCCTCAGCAGCTAGTGCACCTCCATGGTTTGTAGGCCGGAGATTTGACCGACCCATTTATTCAGGACCAGCTCAGAGTTCCAGAGCCTCAGGTTCTCAGTATAGAGGTTATTCAAGCCAGATGAGTTCACCTTTACTGTGATGTACAGAAGTTACATACTGGACAGTGCTGCTTGGGTTTAGATATTTGTTATATCTGTGGTCAGCCAGGCCATATTATGAGTGAATATCCATCGAAAAGTGGCAGAGGTATGGTTCAGCCTCTAGGATCAGCAGTTGGTTCTCCATCATCTATTCTCCTTTCGGGGCAAGGTTCTCAGAACCACATTTATGCACTAGCTGATTGACAGGATCTTGAGTCTTCACCCAATATTATCGTAGGTATATTATCAGTATCTTCTCATGATGTATATGCATTGATTGATCAAGGTTCTACGTTTTCGTATGTTACTCTTTTAGTTGCTAGCCAATTTGGGGTGAAACCCGGGCCGATTAAACCTTTTGAGGTGTCTACACCTGTTGGTGATCCAATAATAACTAGACGAGTATATAGAAACTGTGTGGTTATAGTTTGTGACCGTCATACTATGGCAGATTTGATTCAGGTTCATATGGTGGACTTTGATGTCATTGCGGGTATGGATTGGTTAGCCTCTTGTTATGTTGATATTGATTGTAGAACAAAGATGGTTCGATTCCATTTTCCAAGAGACCCAGTTCTAGAGTAGAAGGGTAATACAGCATCACCGAGAGGTAGGTTTATTTCCTATCTCAAGGTATGGAAGATGATTGCCAAGGGTTGTATTTATCATTTAGGCCAGGTTCCGGATATAGAAGCAAAGCCACTGACTCTTCAATCTGCTCTGGTGGTTAATGAGTTTCTAGAAGTATTCTCAGACGAGCTTCCAGGTCCTCCACCAGAGTGGGTGATTGATTTTTCCATTGACGTACTACCAGATACTAAGCCAATATCTATTCCTCCTTATAGAATGGCGCCTACTAAGTTGAGTGAATTGAAGGAGCGGTTGAAGGACATACTTTAGGAAGGTTTTATTAGGCCTAGTACATCACCATGGGAGCACCAGTATTATTTGTGAGAAAAAAAGACGGCTCCTTGCTGATGTGCATCGATTATAGACTGCTACACAAGGTGACAATAAAGAACAAGTATCCACTTCCGAGGATTGATGATTTATTTGATCAGTTGCGGGGTACTAAATGGTTCTCAAAGATAGATTTGAGATCAGGGTACCACCACATGAGGGTTAGAGAGAAAGTCATCTGAAGACAACTTTCAGGACTGGATATGGTCTCTTTGAATTTCGTGTAATGTCATTTGGGTTGACGAATGCACCGACTGTATTTATGGATTTGATAAATAGCGTGTTCAATCCTTGCCTAGATCTCTTCGTGATTGTGTTTATTGATGATATTCTAGTATAATCTAGATCAGAGGCAGAGCATGCAGACCATTTACGTGTTGTTCTTAAAGTTCTCCAAGATAGGAAACTATATGCAAAGTTCTCTAAATGTGAGTTCTAGTTGAACTCTGTGATTTTTATACGACATATTATTTCAGATGAAGGTATTAGGGTGGATACATAGAAGATTGTAGCCGTAACGACTTGGTTGAGACCCATAACACCCATGGAGGTTCGTAGTTTTAGCCCATACTAGATTAATCGTATTCTGGGCCGGAGCAATGAACCTATTTGAAGTGGCCCATTTCGTACCAGAGAAGCCTATGTATGAACACGTAGCTACTCTCGGTTAGAGGGTAGGCCCTAGGGGAGAAGTTATAGACACCTTTCCATACTTTGTATCTAGAGTACTTCATTTAATTTTTTCTATAGTATTGGGCTTTGGCGGCATTTATCATGCACTTCTGGGACCTGAGACACTTGAAGCATCTTTTCCTTTCTTTGGTTATGTCTGGAAAGATCGAAATAAAATGACCATAATTTTAGGTATTCACTTATTCTTGTTAGGTATAGGTGCGCTTGGCATGTTATTACAGGAGGTTCGTAGAGGGTTTTTCTTCCATTTCGGCACCACTGATGAAGCTGACTCAAAAATCAACTAAGTTCCAGTGGACATAAGCTTGTGAGTGTAGTTTTCAGGAATTGAAGAACAGATTGACTTCGACTCCAGTTCTGACACTTCCAGAGGGATCGGAAGGCTATGTTATTTATTGTGATGCTTCAAGTGCTGGTTTAGGTTGTGTGTTGATGCAGCACGGTAAAGTTATAGCTTATGCTTCAAGGCAGTTACAGAAGCACGAGAAAAACTATCCAACACATGAGCTAGAGTTATCCGCGGTGATTCATGCATTGAAGATGTGGAGGCACTACTTATATGGTGTCCGTATTGATATCTATACGGACCATAAGAGTCTTCAGTATATCTTCAAGTAGAAGGAGTTAAATTTATGGCAGAGTCGATTGTTAGAGCTACTGAAGGATAATGATGTTAATATCTTATATCATCCTGGGAAGGCGAATGGAGTAGCCCATGCCCTTATCTGCAAATCAATGGGTAGTTTGTCTTATGTTCAGCTAGAGAAAAGGGAGCTAGTTCATGAGCTTCAGCAGTTAGCTAGCCTAAGAGTTCGATTGTTGTACTCGGGAGATACAGGGGTTACTATTATGATTCAGCAGCCTCATCTTTAATAGCCGAGATTAAGGAGCGCCAGTACGAGGACCCTATGTTAGTTCATTACAGAGTTACATCTCCTAAAAAAAAGTCACCATTTGAGATTGCTGAAGACGAAGTTCTTAAATACCGAGGTAGATTGTGTGTTCCCGATGTTGCAGGACTACGTCAACAGATTATGGGAGAGTCTCATTATTCCCATTACTCTATTCATCAGGGAACAATGAAGATGTACCATGACGTCAAACAGGCTTATTGGTGGGATGGAATGAAGAAAGACATAGAAAGATTTGTAGCCCATTGTCCTAAATGTCAGCAGGTGAAGATCGAGCATCAAAAGCCCGGTGGATTATTTCAAGATATCGAGATTCCAACTTGGAAATAGGAAGCAATTAATATGGATTTCATTACAGGCTTGCCCCGTTCTCAGCGTATGTTTGATTCCCAGTGGGTGATTATTGATAGACTTACAAAATCAACCCATTTTCTGCCTGTCAGGACTACTTGTATAGCAGAAGATTATGCGAACCTTTATATTAAGGAGATAGTACGACTCCATGGTGTTCCGATATACATCATTGCCGACAGGGATGCGCAGTTTACAGCTAATTTCTTGAGGTCCTTTCAGAAGGGTTTGGGGACTCAGGTGAGCCTTAGCATTGCATTTCACCCCCAAACAGACGGGCACGCTGAGAGTACTATTCAGACTCTCGAGGATATACTACGAGCATGTGTGATAGAATTCAGAGGTAGCTGGGATGATCATTTGGCACTTATCCAACTTGCGCAAAGCAATAACTATCATTCCGGTATCGAGATGGTCCCGTATGAAGTTTTATATGGGCAGAAGTGTAGGTCACATATCGGATGGTTCAAATTATGGAAAACTAAGTTAATATGGCCAGATTTGATTCAATAATTAGTGGAGAAGGTCAAGTTTATTCAGGAGCGGTTATTAGCAGCTGAGAGTCGTCAGAACTCTTATGCAGATAATCGTCGACGATACTTAGAATTCTAGGTTGATGACTAGCCATTCTTGAGGATATCACCTATGAAAGACATTATGAGCTTCGGTAAAAAGGGTAAGTTAGTCCTCGGTACATTAGACCTTACAGGATTATACGTAGAGTGGGCCAGGTAGCCTATGAATTAGATCTACCTTCAGACTTAGAATCAGCCCATCCGGCCTTCCATGTATTGATGCTTCGTAAATTTATGTGAGATCCTTCCTGTCACACCCCAACATTACTAGGGTGTGATGGGCACCCAACCCCATATCAGGAGCCGAGCGAACCCGCTGACTCTTGTTACATATAGAAACTCTGGAATCAGTAAAGAAAGAAATACATAGTAAGCTCTCCAATATGTTTTTTTTCCATCAGTAAACTCTGACATCATGTAAGACTCGTGACATGAAACATAATAACATATCGGCTGCTGGAGCCGCTTACAGACTGACAACCCAATACCCATTGCTCTGTCTGCAAAGTCTCTAACATAGAACAAAACATCATAGCATATACTTGGACTTGGCAATCCTCCGGGACAAATGGAGTTCGCCATCTCCGCTGGAACATCTTCAGTAAGGTCTTCTAATCATCTGGGAGTACCTGCGCGGCATGAAACGCAGCCCCCGAAGAAGAGGGGTCAGTACGAGCAATGTACTGAGTATGTAAGGCAAGATTAGTAACTTAGCAAGAAATATGCGTATGAACAACAACTGCATGGAAACATAGAACATGTCATAGGATAAAAGCGTAGCCTGTACATATGAGGGCCGCTGAGGGCGGATACCATGCATGCTTAGATTTCCTTTGAAAAAAAAACATTTCTTGCTCATATATATATAAAATAGAACATGTCGTATTGCCGAGGCGTCAGCAGCCGATCCATTTAACCATAAATATGTACATCCCGCATCCGGGACGATATCATGTCAAGTAATGCCAACTGATCAGGTGGATATGCGTATATAACGCTCTGCCCTCATTCCCATATTCCCCGTATACACATGCGTACATCATATATATATATATCAGCGTCTATAACGCTCTGGCTCTTTTATCATATACATAGACGTGTATCATGTACATATATCAGCGTCTATAGCGCTCTGACCCTTTTATCATATACACATACGTGCATCATGTACATATCAGCGTCTATTGCGCTCTGGATCTTTTATCATATACATATACTTATAACATGCATACAACACGCTCGAGAGCCCAAGAAAACCATGTCCACGTCGGAGTGACGTAAGGTCGGTAGCCTCCGATTACATTATGGAATAACCATGATCGTTATGTCTCACCTTGAAGGAACGAGTATTTTAAGGCGAGACTACCAACGAAGAATAGCGTTGAAAGGAAACATGGGACAAGATCGTAAAGCTCATAAAACATTACTTCATGTACCTTAGAGTTTTTAGAAAATAATGTCATGACAAAGGATAGGGTTGGACTCAAGAACTAGTCCATTATTCTTGTATTCATATTGAATCCTTCCTTTAAGACTTTTAGTCATACAATTATTCCCGTCATACTTGTCATAGACATATTCTCTTCCTTACTTCATCATTATCATTATCATCATAGAAATATTCTCATTAGAATAGCTGCATTATTTGTCGTTTGAAAAGCAGCATAAGGATCAAAAGTTTCCTTTAGATTCTTCTTCAAAATAGATCAAACGGAACAATAAGGAAAATCCAGGAACCATGGGCCCACCTCGGGTCAAATGAGGCGGCGTACCAAATTTACATATGTTACATGTCATGGCGTTACTTGTGAGAGTTTTAGGGTAGTCGGGTCCTATTTATGCGAGTTCTAGAGGTTTAGGAAATTCTTCCAACCTTTTGCACACTTTTTAGTTCAATTCTACTGATTGAAAAAGAGAAAACTTTAGGTGCGGATTCCAGAGGATAGAATTGTCCCCGCGGCTCGTATCCGACTTATTACGTCTAAGACATGCCATAGAAAGAAGGGTGAAGCCTTACATACCTTTTTCCGCTCCTTTTGATACTCCAAATTCACGTTCCAAATCCGCCAAAATCTACAAATTGGTCATGTTTACCAAAACTTAATTAGGGCCTTTAGAAGTTGATTCCTTAAAGTAACACTTTGTCTGCCGAAATTTCGGCAGCATTTCCCCTGTAAATATACCATCCCCGAGGTTCTAACTCGGCCAAATTTGAATCAACAATAATCCGGGAATTCAACCCGGCCAAACTATCGACAATATTACCAACAATCATGCCAACAATGTCAACAATTTAATCCAAGATACATTGTAACCTTGGCAACCTTTGTCACACAATCTAATGACATTTCATTCATATTCAATTCACATTGCATAACATTCAAATGATTCTACCGACATACTACTTCACCCGATGCCTTCCAATTCCAATAAGAACAATAACAACACACTCCCTTTCCCCTTCAAATTAATGAACTACATACTACAACATCATACTAATAACATCACACTACCTTCCATGATCCACAAACAATCACAACTTCATTTCCAACTATTAAATCCTCATTTAACATCATGGAATTCATAACACAACAATTAAAATACTTAGTAAAACTGATTCATCATTTCTCCACAAATGCAACTATTTTCGGCTAACACAACTACATATATATTTTCATGAATTCTTCATCCATGTCCATACATTTCAACAACTAATATACTACATAAAATTTGCTCACCATCCCATCACAATAAAACAAATATACACGGCCATACACACAATATACACTCACGGCCACACCTACAACACACATTATTTATATGGTTTTCATTCATTCTTACACACAACAATATTCACACACCATCCATAACACATAAAAGAGCATGAATCCTTACCTTCTTCCTTAACTTTCCACTTGACTAGAATCTTGGACTTGCCACAAAGGATAGTTTTCTTGCCTCAACAATTGCACCACGTTGAAGAGGACCCTTGAATTAGTAGGAATACATGAAGAGACTAATTTTTGGAACAAGATATCAAGGGCCTAGTTTTCCAAGGTCTTGGCCGAAATGGCCTTCCCTTTTCTCCTCCTCTCTTTCTTTCTTAATCTTTCTTGATTTTTCTAGACTTGGCAATTGATGAATTAGTCTTCCTTTCAAGACATAGTCATATATATATATATATATAAGCTTCCAAGCATGTGAGGGGAACATGCCCCTCTCTAGAGGTTTCTTTTTTTTTTTTTTTTAAATTTCTAAAAATGGTCAAAGAAGACTAAAAGTCTTCTTAAGCAAGCTTGGTCCATACACTCTTTCATTATTTATAATTAGCCCCCTTTCACTTATGAAATGGCCACATGCTCCTTTCTTTATTTTCCTAGAGAATTCTTCCATTTTCTTGAATTTCTCTTTTTACCCTTAAGCTTTCCCAATATTTCCATACAACCGATGTTCATAAATAATATTTAAAACCAACTTGTACATTAAATTTCATTTGGAAGATGATCGTTCCCTTAACTCACCGCGACCACCATGAAATATCCAAACGTATAAATTACGGGATATAACACTTCCATAATTGTACCTGTTGATGACGTTCAAACTACCGAGCAATTATAGTATGAAGAGGGTCCCATTGCTATACTAGATAAAAAAGTTCAAAGATTGAGGACTAAAGATGTAGCTTCAGTGAAAGTCCTTTGGAGGAACTGGAATGTCGAGGAGATGACATGGGCGGCTGAAGAAGATATGAGATCCAGGTATCCACACTTGTTTCCACTTCCAGAGGAGGCCCAGACAGAGACACCATTGCCTTCAGGTGTGTATTATTTCATTTCTTATGATTACTGGTCGTGTAAGGACATTAATGTTATTGCTTGTTATGAGCATTGTATATTTTGGTTGCTCTGTCATAGGTTGGTGGTGGTACATTTACAGGGGAGACTTTGCCGAATTTTTTTTGTAAAACCCTAAGAGTCTAACATTCGAGGACGAATGTTCCTAAGGGTGGAAGGATGTTACACCATAAAAATTTTTGCGTTTTTTGCGTTGTAAATAACTAGCGTAAGCTCATAGAGGTCATGGAAGAATTTCAGCTAGTGCTAAGCAAGTGTCTAAAGGTTCCGAGATCTACCAAATTGAAGGAATTAAGTTTGTCGGAATTTTGGATCAAAATTTTTGGTCCAATTTGCGATAAGTATATCTCCTAGAATATGAGGAGTTACGGAATGCATCACCTATGTAAATTCAAGTTCAGCGATTCTTCTTTCTAATGAAACTAACAGATCGCAATTCTGAGAAGTACGGCCCGTACAAAAATGTACGTCCCTGTACATTTTGGACGTATTTTACCCAAATTTTTCAGAAAGTTGGAAATTTTGAGCTTCCAAGTATTTGCTGGAAGCATTGGATGTACTTTGAAGTACGGTCCGTACTTTTTTACCGTACTTTGCTCGAAATTTCCAGAAAAATGATAGTCGGTGGACTTTTTTTCTAGCCTATAAATAGATTTTCCCATGACTTGGGCCTCATTTATTCACCAAAATAAATCCCTAGTGACCTTCTAATCCCTCTCAATCATCCATAAACATCCCAAATCAAATCAAGAGAAGATCAAGCCATAAAATCATCAACTAGTTCATTAAAAGTGTTGGTTCTTGCTTCTAGATAAAGTTGTGGTGAATAAGCTTGGAGTAAGTTGGTGTGGCTAAATTTCTTAAAGTATAAGGTATGTTCATCATTTTGTTTCTTATGTTGATTTTATTTGAAGGTTAAACAAGTCTTATCAGAGAAAGGAATTCTGGAGAAAAGTCATAAAGTGTTGTGTTGTAGTTGATGGTTATGGATTGAATTTGAAAAGAAGTTTTGGATGGATTTGAGTCTAGTTTGAATGTAATTTCATGGGTATGATATTGTTTATGTTGTTATTGATGTTAAGGAGTTTTTTTGGAGTTTGATAGAAGTAGGTGATATAGGGGAAATGCTGCCCAAATTTTGTTAGTTTATCCCAATAGTTTAGTTTGACCCTATACGCATTTGAATGACTTAATCTTAGTGTGAATCATCTTGAATGTTGAGTTACAAGCTCGGAAGGAAAGACATTGAGTGGTTAAGTAGACGACAAGGTATATTAAGGCTGTCCCTTTCTTTCTTATGGCATAATCTTATTAATACAAACCCACAAAAATGATATCTATAATGTCCCTATTACTAGAAATACTAGAAGTTTATGGTTCTTGATGTTCTTATGATATTATTGATCTTTGTTTCATGATTATTGATCTCATCTTATGGTTATTAATCTTATTCACAAATGTTGATCTCATCTTATGATTATTGTTCCTTCAAGGTGAGATATGTTTATGATGATAGCTCCATAATGATAATCGGAGGTTTACCGACTTTACGTCACTCTGATAGAGTTATAGCTTTTATTTGGACTCTCGTGCATGCTTTATATATATGTAGCTATTTTCTCACTCCGAGCCGCGCTATAGTCAGCCGGGTACGACACCTATTGTGCACACCACTGTAGTTGGGTACGGCTAATACCAAGCCTATCATGGCCAGGTACGGATAACACCGAGCCTATATGGCCGAGTACAGATGACACTGAGCCTATTATGGCCGAGTACAGTATTATGATATATGTATATGTATGAATTTTCTTTTTAAAAGCCAAGCATGCATGACATCCGCCTTAAGAGGCATTGAGATTTACAGGTTATCTCTCTTATCTCTTGTTACTTTAATATCTTTATTGTGTTGGTATTCATGCCTTACATACTCAGTACATTATTCGCACTGACGTACTTTTGTTTGTGGACGCTATGTTCATGCTCGCAGGTAGACAGGGAGACGGTACAGATCCTTAGGATCCCTACTCAATGCTTGTATTGGAGCACTCCACTTGTTCCGGAGCTGTAGTTAGTTGGTATGATTCTTTTGTGTATATATAAGCATGGCGAGTCCTGTCCCATCCTTATTATGTTAAGTTCTCCATGTAGAGGCTCGTAGAAAGATGTGTATAGCCAAATGTCCTATGACCTTCTCGGTCTATACCTTGTTATATCATTTTGACACCCTTGTCCGCTTGTGTGTGTGTGTATATATATATATATTTATGAGTTATCTATATGGCCCACTCAGATATGACTATGAGATGTACGTTTTAACGTGCTCGGTAAGATAGCTCCGGGTGCCCGTCATGACCCTCCGATTGGGTCGTGACAACATACCTCAACATCCTCGTTTCCTAAATACTTCTGATGTTGCCCACAATACAACTTAATCTACATAAGCATAATGAGGTCTATGATTAATACCGTTACGAGACTTAGTCGAATCTTTACGTTAGTAGTTTATCTATATAAATTTTGGCAGCATCTCACTTATAAAATTGACTTGCTCCAACTCCATATATCACAACAACAACTAGAACAACACAACAAATATCAACAAGAAGGCACAATATATCAATAACAACTCAGTAACATCTCACGACGAGCGACACGCTCGGATTGAAACCCGTACAACCCATATCATCCCTTATAACGTTTTTACTTTAACTCAACATCAATCACAATAGGATAATAAGTGTATTTATTCAATTTTTCAACTTTACACCTTACAAAAATAACAAAAAAACAGCCCATGAACTCATCAATCTTCAGTTAGCAACTCTATTCACTGGCTCATGCTGAATCCAATCATTTATCTTATCCAACACCAAAATAACCTTAGGCACAAGCAAGAGAACATTATACTTACCTCACATAGTAGAAAAAAGTCTAAACTCTAGCTCCTCTTAGCTCACAACCATCCCCAACATCACAACACCACCATAGAAGTACTAATCTTCCGTTAAGCTAATCTTTGATGTGGAATTAGGGTTAAAGTGTTTTGTTTTGGCCTTAGGACCATCACAAACCAGTATGAAGGGTTTAGGAGAGTATGTGTACGAAATGTGGTTGATAAATAATTAAAAATGACCCTTTAAATGTATTTAAAACCAACTAAAGGCGGCCGCCGCCTAGGATTTACGCCCAACTTCTAATGGTCGTACATTTTTGTACGGGTCGTGTATTGCACCGTACTTCTCAGATTTACAATTTGTCAGTTGGATTGAAAAGAATACTCTTTGAACTTGATTTCACATAGGTTATGCATTCCATAACTCCTCATATGCTAGGAGATAAACCTCCCTAAAGTTAGACCAAAAATCTGTCCAGAATTTTGCAAAACTTTCACAAAGTTTTGACAGACTTAATTTATGTGATTTGCTTGATCCCAGAACCTTGAGATACTTCTTTAACCTTATAAGGGTTCATAGCCTCTCTGGACTTACACTAGTTACTTATGACACAATCGACGTGAAAATTTGCAAGGTGTAACAGGCTTAAAGTGAAAAACCTTGACCAATAATTGACTTTTGGGTAAACGAACCTTTTTGGGAATTTCATCGATTCCATGAGTTCCGTAGTGTCATTTATAACTTTGTGGGGTGACTGGTTCGGTTCCCGATACACTCGGAAGCATTTTGTTCCCTTGGTTAGAAACTTGTTTTTGGGGGTCGACCGGGTCAAGATGACCTCCGTTGGGAAATCTGAGGGCACGAGTGAGTTCGTATCGTGCTTTTACATTGGTATGAATGTTCAATTTGTATCCAGGAGATCTCGAATGAATGTCGGGTTTCTAGTGTGCCGCTTCTGCGGTGGTTTGGCCACATCTGTGAGCCCGCCAAGGCTTGATCCACAGATGCGAGGGGTTTCCTTGTCGGGCAGTTTTACACCTGCGAAGAATTTTGCGCAGGAACGGGACCGCACATGCGAAAGCTGTCCCGCATCTGCGAGATGCTGACTTGTTTAATGAGTCTGCATCTGCGAACGTTTCTCTACAGATGCGAGGTCGCGTCAACGGGCAGGGGTTCCACAGATGAGAAAATTGCTATTTCCAGATCCTTTAATATTCCCAACTCAAACCATTTCTGTTCATTCACCAAATTAAAACCTAGAAAGATAATGTGGGCGATTTTGTGAAGCTTTTAGGGGATTCTTCTTTGGGGTAAGTTCCTTACACTCTCTTTGTGATTTAATTATGTTTAAGTAAGGAATCTATGGTAATTTTCATGAACAAGTTGGGCAAATTGAGTCATAAACCCTAAAAGGATTTTTTTATGAACCTTTTTCAATCCAAATGAGTTTTGTTGGGAAGATTCTTGATCTCTAATCATCTAATCTATGGGTAATTATCTCTTAAGCTTAAATCTTACATTTATTTCAAGAATCTTTGTTATGGAAATTGGGGGTTTTTTCTAAGATTGGGGATTTGTGATTGATGATGAAATTGATGCTAAATTGGGATTAGTTTGTGATGATATTTTGTAATTACCAACGGGTCGTTATTGCATTTTTCCCATTTTTGCCCCCATTGACTCGTCCCCGAGCCTTGTTAGTACTATTTTGACCCACGACGACCGGTGGCACAGTTCCCTGGGCATTGTTTTGGGTTTTGGAATGATCTTTAGAAAATTTGGTCTTAAAGCGAAAATTGTTTCACTCGAAGTTGACTTTTGGGTAAACGTGCCCGTAATCGAATTTCGATAGCTCTATTTGGTCCGGAGGGTGATTTATGACTTAGTGGTGTCGTTGCTTTAGTTCTCGAAGAGTTCGGGTGATTGGCGTCATTGGTTGAGCGACTGGTTAAGTTAGAATTGGAGTTGACCACGGTCAACATCGGGTCGAGATGAACCCGTGTCGACATTTTGAAAGTTCCAATAAGTTTGTATGATGATTTTGGACATGTCCACAAAGTTTTGTTAGATTCCAATAAGTTTTGGACAAGTTTCGATGGTATGGTGATTGTTTTCGATTTCGACGTCGATTTGAGCATAAAGGGTACCATATTGACCAAACGACCTTTAATTCGTGTTTCGACTAAACCTTTATATCCGTATCGTAATTTCGGTACCATAGTAACTGAAATCATCTAGTTTCGACATCGTAGAGGAAATTATGGTCATTTTACTAAGAATTGGATTGCCAGATTTTTTCCCGATTAATTACGAAATTGCCACTGAATTCGTATTTAAAAATCTGCTCTTTTCCAAATATTGAAACCATCATATCTTCTTCATTATAAGGTCAAATGGAGTGATTCAAAATCCTAACTTAAGTGCAATTTCACAAGGAATCCATTTGAGGCATAGAAAGCAAGTTTTGGGATTGTTTGGCACCAGAAACGAGGCAGAACAGATGGACGTTTTTGCTATTTAATGTTATTTGGGTTTCTCTCATCTCAAAAGCTTGGGTTTGGGAGAATTCAAGGATGTTCTTCAAGTTTCTTCCATGTGGTAAGGTTTAATCTAAGTATTTCCCTTTGATTCATTCCCTTGGTTTAATCTTTAATCCATGATTTCTAAAGTAGGAAATTGGGGGTTTTCATGAAGAAGCTTTAATGAATGGGTCTTTCTTGAGAAGTTCATAAAATTGGTTAGACTTCCTAAGTTGCTTTAAATGATGTAATTGATTGGGTTTATATTATATTATGATGTATCTAAGGTTGTTAATCATATACCTTCTATTATTAGTGTTGAATTCTTGAATTTAAGAGTTAGGGTTTATACCCAAAATTGGGGTTTTGCTTGGATTTCGAAATTGGATGAATCCTTGAGTTAATTTAGCAATTAGTTGATATGTTTTGATCACCTAGTGTTTAATTGAATAATTTACCCCCGAATTTCCTGTTTTTCCCTTATGGGCCCCGTTTCCCAAAATTCTAGGGTTGGTTTTAACCCAATTTCAATGATAGCAATATACGTATCGATCTTCATGATATCTAATCTAGATTTCGAATATGACTAGACTTTCTTGATCTCGAGGCTCAAAGGAAAGGAAAGGCTAAGGTGTGATTGTTGGTGATATTACTGTTCGACCTTCTAGGTATTTTACAGCTCGTGGTTTTGTATATTGAGATTTAGTGTTAGTGGTTCTAGTCTTGGATACCGGGGTTATCAAGGTTAAACGAGATTATATGATTTTATCTTATAGTTATAAGGGGTTAAGTTCATGTTTAGCAGGTGTTGGAAGGATTAAAGGTTGAGCAAATCAACGAGAATATGCGTCAGGAAAAGTGGGTTTTACGGTTAGATATACAGACCGTATAATTTTTACGGACCGTATATCTGGCCGACTCCCATCGTAAATTGGTTCCAGAAGGGGTGAGCTACTGGTCAGAATTTACGATCCAATTATACGGACTGTATAACTTTTACGGTCCGTAATAGTGGACCGTAAATTCGAGTCGGTACCAGATTTGTTTTATACATAATCTCGACCCTTGTTCATTTTTGCTCATTTCAGCATTTCCCAAAGTCCATTAAAGCTCTAGAACCTTCTTTTAAACATATCCTACCAAACCAAGTAAAATCAAGGATTGAAAGGTGAAAATCAAGAGATTCAAATGTTGGGAGGCTTAGTAGGGTTTGTAGAGTCCAATAATTCCTTTGGTGTTGAAGATGGAGGTTTCACTCAACTGGAATAATTTGATCCAAATCTTAATCCTATGTGATAAAAGATTACTTTTCAAATCTATTTCATGTTATTGAGAGTGCTTGGTTGTTAAATAACTTGATTGAGGGAAGAAAGCGAAAGAGGAAGTTCAAATATGGATTTGATGATATTTTGAGTAGTGAACTAGCTTGAGTTATAATTGTTAGAATGTTTTGAGTATAATCTTTTTATGAGGGGTAATAATGATGATGAGAAAGTATTGTATACAAGTGTATAAAGGGTTGTGTTAAAGTTGTTGATATAAATTGATTATGAGAATGAGTTTTGGGATTATATTGGATATAATTTGAATAAAATCTCTTAATCATGATATTGTTGAAGTTGTCATCGTTGTTTGGGAGGTGATTTGGAATATGGTGGAAGTAGGTGAAATAGGGGAAGTGCTACCCAATTCCCGCTAGCTTATTAATTATTCTAGTTTGAACTTATGAGTATTTCCAAGACTTGACGTTAGCGTGAATCCTCTTGAATGTAGATTTTTGAGCTTGGAAGGAGGGACGTTAAGTAATTAAGAAGATGTAAAGTTATGTAAAGGATAACCCTTTCTTTCGAAAGGCATGATTTCCTTATTGTGAACCCATCCATGATATCCATAATGTCCTATTTCCTATAAATGTTAGAAGCTCATGATTCTCAAAGTTCCCATGATATTGTTGACCTTGTTCATCGTCGTTGATCTCATCTAATGATAGTTGACCCTCTAAGGAAAAAAAATATAGTGATAATGATGATTCCATAATGGTAATCGGAGGCTCACCGACCTTATATCACCCCGATAGAGTTGTAATGCCTCCTTTGGATTCTCATGTATGCTATATATGTATATGTAGCAACTTTCTGACATCGAGCCTATACGGCCGGGTATGATAACTATTGTGCACACCACTGCCGTTGGGTACGGACAACACCGAGTCCTATTATGGCCGGGTATAAGTGACACCGAGCTTATATGGTCAGGTATGGTATCATTATATGTATATGTATGACTTATTTCCTTTCGAGAAAGGTTAATTACGCATGACAGTTGTCTTAAGAGGTATTATGAGGTCTACATTGATCTCTTTATCTTATGCTATCTTCATGCTTTTATCATGTTGTTATTTATTCCTTATATACTCAGTACATTGTTCATACTGACGTCCTTTTGTTTATGAACGATGCGTTCATGCTCGCAGGCAGACAGAAAGACGGACCAGACCTTTAGGCTGCTTCATCAGTGATTGCATAGAAGTGCTCCATTTGATCCGGAGCTGCAGTTTAGTTGATATTATTCTTTTGTGTACATACTTAGGCATGGCGGGGTCCTATCCCGTCTATATGATATTACTGTTACACCTCGGAAAATTCCCCGTTGGAACGCAAGTGAACGAACTAGTGATGTGTGCGAGGAGTGCGAGTGTATAATATTTCATGAGCAATGTGCGTAAATGGACGAGAATGATTAGAATGAAAAGTCGAGAAGTGTGAAAAGTTGAAAGTTGGAAAAACTGCCCAGTGGTCGTAAAGTGCAAAATACAGACCGTAAAATTGAATACGGTCCGTAAACTGGCAGTCGTAAATTGGCATGCAAGGTTTCAACTTTCTGCCAGTCGGGTAAATAGTTAAAAACGACCTGGTGGACAGACCGTAAAGTGATTTACGACCCGTAAACCATGGTCGTAAATCACCATGCATGCAGCCAAAGTTTCTGGTTCTGCTTAAGGTTAAAGACGACCACGAGGGACGATCCGTAAACTAGAATACGGACCGTAAACCTCCATGGACGACCACTGTTCACCTCAGCACAGATTTCCAATTCATTAAATATAAGGACCAAGACTTGATTTATTTCATTTCTACATTACACCACTTCTCTCTAGAATCATCTCTCTACATTTATTTTATAAGTTTTCAAGGATTATAAGTCTCCAACAACATAAATAAGTGAATCAAGTGTAAGCAAGCCATTAAATACCATTCAAGTCAAGAAGTGCAAATGGAGAAAAACTAGGGTTTTGCTCAAAGTGAAGTATTATCAACCAAAGCTTGTTCCTACATCATCTAAGGTAGGATTCATGATATTTATATGTCGGTTAACATATTGGGGAGTTGAAATACTTGGATGGTAGAAGTATATGCTAAAATGGTCAATGGGGGTTAAAATGAAGAATGTGGATAATATGAATGACTAATGGCTATTGTTATAATATTAAATGAAGGTAGAAACTTGAGCATCGAAGGAGTACGCGCAAGTGTAGAATAGTTCGACGAAGAGGTATGTGAGGCTAACCCTTCTTTCCTAAGGCATGGTTCTTTTCCAAATTCCTAATCCCTCTATATGAGTATGTTGTCTTCACATGGTTGACATTCCGAGCTCATAAGCTCACGACCCTTGATATGTGCTATGATTATATTATGTTCCTCGTATGACGAGTAAGTCTATAATGTAGATGTAACGATAATGATGAGGATAGTAATGATGATGGGAGTAAAATGAGATTAGAGATGCTTAGGAGCTATTATATATGTATATGTGTGCCTATGAAGGGCTATGATAAGACCCCGAGCTTATGATGCCGGGTAAGAATATATGTATATGACTGTGTATAAAGTACGTATACGATTACGAAACGCGTGCACACCTCTGCAGATGGTACGGATGAACCTGATGCCTTGGTAGGGCCAGGTATGTATGATCTTTAGCCTTGGTTGGTCAAGTATGTATGAAACACCGATCCTACGAGGTCGGGTATGATATGTAAATACTATGTAGATGATATGACTATGTATAAAATATGAATGTGATAAGACTATGTTCATATGACACGTATTAGAAATGGGAAGTCCCTATGGAAAAGCAAGTATGTACCATGATGACGATAATAATGTCTCCCTTCCTATGATATTTCATATGTTGCTTATTATGCCTCTATATCGATGTTGATCATGCTTTACATACTCAGTACATTCTTTGTACTGACGTCCTTTTTTTTGTGGACGCTGCGTCATGCCCGCAGGTGCACCGGGAGACAGACTTGATTCATAGCTGCTTATCCAGAGATTGCATAGCAGAGCTCCACTTCTTCGGAGCTAGAGCTTTTGGGTAGTCATTCTTTTGTGTATATAATTATGGGCATAACGGGGTCCTGTCCCGCTCATATGATATGTCACACTCTTAGAGGCTCGTAGTCATGTGTATGTGGGTAGAGATGTTTGGCCATGTCGGCCTATGTTTTGTATATCTTTTTTGGCCTCGTCGGCCTTGTACGTTTGACGTGGCATAGATGCCAATGATATGTTAAATGATGATGGTCTTCCAATGGGACTAACATGATTAATGATCACAATGCTCGATTTGATTTACGGTTCGCTTAGATGTTATGTCATGTACGATAAGGGGTGCCCGGATGGGGTAGCACCGGGTGCTCGTCGCGGCCCCCTAGCCGGGTCGTGACAAAAGTGGTATCAGAGCAGTTCAGTCCTAGGGTGTGTCTATGAGCCGTGTCTAGTAGAGTCTTGGTTATGGGTGTGTTGCGCGCCACACTTATAAACAAGAAGCTGCGGACATTTTAGGAATGATTGACCTTCTTTCTCCATAAGAATCATGCGATAGAGCTATGATGTAAGAAATTCTTGTTCCTAAATCGTGTGTTGTGTATTTTAGAGATGCCTAAAAAAAAGGCTACAGCAGCCCAAAAGGGCAAGACGGTGGCAGAAAAGCGGGCTGAAAGAGCACCGCCACCGGTAGTAGAGGAAGATAAGTCCCAGAGTGCGGCTCAATCTCAGTCCTCCCAGACAGTGCCTATTACTGAGGAGCATGAGGGAGCCTCAGCCCCAGCTCCAGCTCCTCCACCAGATGCGTCAGGCCAAGATGTGAAAGAGGCCATCAGATTGTTGACTCAGTTGGTTGCGGCCCAGACTCAGAGGCCAAGCTAGGGCAGGGCGACAGGGCCGTTAGTGCAAGGGCCCGTGACTTCATTGCTTTGAAACCTCCGGAATTCTTTGGGTCGAAACCGGAAGAGGATCCTCAGGACTTCATTGACGGTATACTGAGGACGCTTGGATTGATACATACTTCAGACACCGAGTCGGTGGAGCTAGTGTCATATAGATTGAGGGATGTTTTGATCCAGTGGTATACAGTTTGGATGGCTTCACGGGGAGCTAATGCACCTCCCCCGGTATGGCAAGAGTTTGTTGATTCTTTCCTCCGTCATTATATGCCTCCAGAGGTTCGACGAGCTATGGCCGATAAATTCTTGAATTTGAGGCAAGGTAGCATGAGTTCTATAAAGTAAAGTCTCCGCTTCAATTCCATGGCTAGGTATGCTTCGGCCATGGTAGCGGATATGGGCGATCGGGTACACCGATTTGTGAAAGGCCTAGGGCCACATTTGATGGATAAATGCTTGACTGCGTCCCTTCAAGATGGCATGGATATTGTACGCATTCAGGCACATGCTCAGGAATTAGAGGAACACCTACAGCAGCGGAGAAATGAACGTGAACAAGATAGGGGACATAGCAAGAGGGCTAGACTTTTGGGTTCGAGGAGCGAGTGCAGAGGCGGACACAGACAACAGTTTCCCAGCCATTCAAGCTATTCTATGACCAGTCCACCTCCACGGTTTTTAGGCCAGGGCCTTGATAGATCTGCTCGTTCAGGGCCGAGTCCGAGTTATTCAGGACCTCAGTTCAGAGATGATTTTGGCCAGTCAAGGCCACCCGTACCACAGTGTTCCCAGTGTGGGAAGATGCATTGGGGTCGATGCCGATTTGGTTCAGATGATTTCTATTCATGTGGTCGGCCAGGCCATATTATGCGTGAGTGCCCCTCGGTTCATGGTAGAGGTAGGACCCAGCCTTCAGGGTCGGTAGCCGGATCTTCGACATCTGTACGCCCTACGGGGCCAGGTTCACATGCCCCAGCTGGCCATGGTAGAGGCAGAGGGAGAGCTCCCACTTCTAGCGGTCCTCAGCACCGTATTTATGCTTTGGCTGGATGCCAAGATCTTGAGTCTTCTCCTGACGTGGTCACAGGTATATTATCGGTATTCTCTCATGATGTATATGATTTTATTGATCCGGGCTCCACACTATCATATGTTACTCCATATATTGCGGGTCGATTTATAATTGAGCCGTAGTCTATCAAACCTTTTGAGGTGTCTACACCCGTGGGTGAATCGGTAATAGCTAGCCGAGTATATAGGAATTGTGTGATTGTGATTTGTGATCGTCGTACTATGATTGATTTGCATGAGCTAGAAATGGTAGATTTTGATGTCATTATGAGCATGGATTGGTTGGCTTCTTGTTATGCCAACGTTGATTGCCGGATGAAGTTGGTTCGTTTCCAGTTTCCGGGAGAACCAGTGTTAGATTGGAAAGGAAATACGGCATCACCAAAAGGTAGGTTTATTTCTTATCTAAAGGCAAGGAAAATGATCACAAAAGGGTTCATTTATCATCTAGTACGAGTTGAAGATGTAGAAGCTGAGTCGCCGACTCTACAGTCAGTTCCAGTGGTGAACAAATTTCCGGATGTGTTTCCGGAAGACCTTCCAGGCCTTCCTGCCGAGCGGGAGATTGATTTTACCATTGTTGTGTTGCCAGGCACCACACCTATATCTATTCCTCCATATAGAATGGCACCCGTAGAATTGAAAGAGTTGAAGGAGTAATTGAAGGACTTGCTTGATAAAGGCTTCATTAGGCCTAGTTCATCCCCGTGGGGAGCGCCCGTATTGTTCGTCCGAAAGAAAGATGGCTCCCTGAAAATGTGCATTGATTATAGGCAATTGAATAAAGTAACGATTAAGAATAAATATCCTCTCCCAAGGATTGATGACTTGTTTGATCAATTGCAAGGCGCCAAATGGTTTTCAAAGATTGATTTGAGGTTCGGGTATCATCAAGTAAGGGTTAGGGAGAAAGATATCCCTAAGACAGCTTTTAGAACAAGATATGGTCATTTTGAATTCTGGGTGATGTCATTTGGGCTAACTAATGCGCCAGTGGTGTTTATGGACTTAATGAACAATGTATTCAGGCCTTTTCTGGATCTATTCGTGATTGTATTCATCGACGATATCTTGGTGTATTCTAGATCCGAGGCCGAGCACGCGGATCATTTGCGCATTGTCCTAGAAGTTCTACGAGCTCGAGAGTTGTATGCGAAATTCTCCAAGTGTGAGTTTTGGTTGAACTCAGTATCATTTCTGGGCCATATTGCTACAGCTGATGGTATTCGGGTGGATAGCCAAAAGATCGAGGCCGTGAAGACTTGGCCAAGGCCCACGACTGCTACGGAGGTTCGTAGCTTTCTGGGATTAGCAGGTTATTACAGGAGGTTCGTTAAAGGGGTTTCTTCTATTTCTGCACCACTCACAAAGTTGACACAGAAATCAGCCAAGTTTGAATGGACAGATACTTGCGAACGTAGTTTCCAAGAGTTAAAGGGTCGATTGAATTCTGCCCCAGTTCTTACACTTCCAGAGGGATTGGAAGGATACATTGTTTATTACGATGCTTCAGGTGTTGGGCTAGGCTGTGTGTTGATGCAACATGGAAAAGTGATTGCTTATGCTTCAAGGCAATTGTGGAAACATGAGCAGAATTATCCTACCCATGACTTAGAATTGGCCGCGGTGGTACATGCATTAAAGATATGGAGACATTACTTATATGTTGTCCATGTGGATATCTACACAGATCATAAGAGTCTTCAAAACATCTTCAAGCAGAAAGAGTTAAATTTGCGGCAACGACGATGGTTGGAGTTGCTAAAAGATTATGATGTTGATATCTTGTATCACCCCGAAAAGGCGAATGTCGTGGCTGATGCCCTTAGCCGCAGATCTATGGGAAGCCTAAGTGATGTACGACCAGAAAAGAGGGAAATGACTCGTGAGCTTCAGCAGTTAGCTAGCCTAGGAGTCCAAGTAATGGACTCGGGTAGCAGCGGAGCTACTATTCATAATTCAGCAGTCTCGTCGCTAGTGGCGGAAGTGAAAGAGCGACAATATGAAGATCCTACGCTAATGCAGTACAGAGATACACTCCCCCAGAAAGAGGAGTCATCGTTTGATATTTCAGGAGACGGAGTTCTCCGATGCCGAGGTAGATTATGTGTCCCTGATGTGGCAAGTCTACGCCACCAGATTTTGAGAGAAGCTCATTGTTCTCGTTATTCCGTTCACCCCGGAGCGACGAAAATGTATCACGATCTTAAGTCCGTATATTGGTGGGATGGTATGAAGAGGGATATAGCGGAATTCGTGGCTCAATGTCCTAATTGCCAACAAGTGAAAATCGAGCACCAAAAGCCGGGGGGGGGGGGGGGGGGGGGGGGGGTTATTGCAAGCTATAGAAATCCCGACGTGGAAGTGGGAAGTGATTAATATGGATTTCATTTCAGGCTTACCCCGTTGTCCACGTAAATATGATTCCATATGGGTGATCGTGGATAGACTCACCAAATCAGCTCATTTCTTACCGGTCAGAACGACCTATGTGGCAGAAGATTATGCAAAGCTTTATCTTAAGGATATAGTGAGACTCCACGGTGTTCCAGTATCTATTATCTCCGATAGAGGGACTCAGTTTACAGCCAAGTTTTGGAGGTCTTTCCAAGAGGGTTTAGGGACCCAAGTGCGCCTTAGCACGAGATTTCATCCACAGACCGATGGGCAGGCTGAACGTACTATTCAGACTCTGGAGGATATGTTGCGAGCATGTATGATAGATTTTGGAGGGAATTGGGACGATCATTTGCCACTCATTGAGTTTACCTACAATAATAGTTATCACTCCAGCATTCAAATGGCGCCATATGAAGCTTTATATGGGCGAAAGTGTAGATCCCCAATTGGGTGGTTTGAAACCGGAGAAACTAAATTGATAGGGCCAGACTTGGTCCAGCAATCTATAGAGAAGGTCAAGCTTATACAAGATCGGTTGTTAGCAGCCCAAAGTCGTCAGAAATCCTATGCGGATAATCGTCGAAGAGACTTGGAGTTCAAAGTGAAGGATTGGGTATTCTTGAAAGTGTCGCCAATGAAAGGCGTTATGAGATTTGGCAAAAAGGGGAAGCTTAGTCCCCGGTATATTGGACCATATGAGATTGTGCGCAAAATAGGCAAAGTGGCCTATGAGTTAGATCTACCTCCGGAATTAGAGTCAGTCCATCCAGTATTTCATGTCTCGATGCTTCGAAAATATGTTGGAGATCCCACTAGGATCGTCCCAGTAAATGATGTGCAAGTGATAGAGAAATTGACTTATGAAGAGGTACCCATTTCCATATTAGACAGGCAAGTACGAAGTCTTAGAAACAAAGAGGTGGCCTCGGTTAAGATTCTATGGAGAAGCAGTAAACGAGAGGAGATGACATGGGAATCAAAAGAAAGTATGCGATCCAAATACCCACATTTATTTCAGCCCTTAGAAGAAGCCCAAGATGAGACGTCAAGATCACAAGGTAGGTAGGATTCCTTTTTATGCATTTAGGTCGTGTGTGGCCAAATTTTTTTATGCTGCTATGTTGTGGCCCTGTGAGGCATTGCTATTGTGGGTTGTCGTGACAGGGTGGTAGTGCCACATTACAAAGGAAACTCTGGCGAAATTTTTATAGAATTCCCCAAGCCTTTAACATTCGAGGACGAATGTTCCTAAAGGGGGGTAGAATGTTACACCTCGGAAAATTCCCCGTTGGAACGCATGTGAACGAACTAATGATGTGTGCGAGGAGTGCGAGTGTATAATGTTTTATGAGCAATGTGCGTAAATGGACGAGAATGATTAGAATGAAAAGTCGAGAAATGTGAAAAGTTGAAAGTTGGCAAAACTGCCCAGTGGTCGTAAAGTGCAAAATACGGATCGTAAAATAGAATATGGTCCGTAAACTGGCAGTCGTAAATTGGCATGCAAGGTTTCAACTTTCTGCCAGTCGGGTAAATGGTTAAAAACGACCTGGTGGACGGACCGTATAGTGATTTACGGCCCGTAAACCATGGTCGTAAATCACCATGCAGAAGCCAAAGTTTCTGGTTCTGCTTAAGGTTAAAGACGACCACGAGGGACGGTCCATAAACTGGAATACGGACCGTAAACCTGCATGGACGACAACTATTCAACTCAGCATAGATTTTCAATTCATTAAATATGAGGACCAAGACTTGATTTATTTCATTTCTACATTACACCACTTCTCTCTAGAATCGTCTCTCTACATTTATTTCATAGGTTTTCAAGGATTATAAGTCTCCATCAACATAAATAAGTGAATCAAGTGTAAGCAAGCCATTAAATACCATTCAAGTCAAGAAGTGCAAATGGAGAAAAAATAGGGTTTTGCTCAAAGTTAAGTATTATCAACCAAAGCTTGTTCCTACATCATCTAAGGTAAGATTCATGATATTTATATGTTGGTTAACATATTAGGGAGTTGAAATATTTGGATGGTAGAAGTATATGCTAAAATGGTCAATGGGGGGTAAAATGAAGAATGTTAATATGAATGACTAATGGCTATTGTTATAATATTAAATGAAGGTAGAAACTTGAGCATCGAAGGAGTACGCACAAGTGTAGAATAGTTCGACGAAGAGGTATGTGAGGCTAACCCTTCTTTCCTAAGGCATAGTTCTTGGCCAAATTCCTAATCCCTCTAAATGAGTATGTTGTCTTCATATGGTTGACATTCCGAGCTCATAAGCTCACGACCCTTGATATGTGCTTTGATTATACTATGTTCCTCGTATGACGAGTAAGTCTATAATGTAGATGTAACGATAATGATGAGGATAGTAATGAGGATGAGAGTAAAATGAGATTAGAGATGCTTACGAGCTATTATATATGTTTATGTGTGCCTATGAAGGGCTATGATAAGACCCCGAGCTTATGCTGCCGGGTAAGAATATATGTATATGACTATGTATAAAGTACGTATACGATTACGAAACGCGCGCACACCTCGACAGATGGTACCGATGACCCTGATGCCTTGGTAGGGCCAGGTATGTATGATCTTGAGCCTTGGTTGGCCAAGTATGTATGAAACACCGATCCTACGAGGTCGGGTATGATATGTAAATACTATGTAGATGATATGACTATGTATACAATATGAATATGAATGTGATAAGACTATGTGCATATGACACGTATTAGAAATGGGAAGTCCCTATGGAAAAGCAAGTATGTACCATGATGACGATAATAATGTCACCCTTCCTATGATATTTCATATGTTTCTTATTATGCCTCTATATCGATGTTGATCACGCTTTACATACTCAGTACATTCTTCGTACTGACATCCTTTTGTTTGTGGACGCTGCGTCATGCCCGCAGGTGCACCGGGAGACAGACTTGATCCATAGCTGCTTATCCAGAGATTGCATAGCAGAGCTCCACTTCTTCGGAGCTAGAGCTTTTGGGTACTCATTCTTTTGTGTATATAATTATTGGCATAGCGGGGTCCTGTCCCGCTCATATGATATATCACACTCTTAGAGGCTCGTAGTCATGTGTATGTGGGTAGAGATGTTTGGCCATGTCGGCCTATGTTTTGTATATCTTTTTTGGCCTCGTCGGCCTTGTACGTTTGACGTGGCATAGATGCCAATGATATGTTAAATTATGATGGTCGTCCAATGGGACTATGTTTTGAACCTTTCAAAATTCTTTGGGTCAAAACCGGATGAGGACCCGTAGAACTTCATAGATGCGTTGTTGAGGACATTGCAGGTGATGCATGCTTTGGATGTTGAGTCTGTAGAGTTGGCCTCCTATAGATTACTGGATGTTGGATGTCTTCTAGTGGAGTTAACGCACCTCCACTGGTATGGCAAGAGTTTCTAGATGCGTTTCTTCGGCATTATTTGTCGCCAGAGGTTCGACAGGCCAAAGCTAATAGGTTCTTGAATCTTAGACAAGGGAATATGAGTGCCCTAGATTATAGCCTTAGTTTTAATTCTTTGGCTAGGTATGCTCCAGCCATGGCAGTTAGGGAGAAACCAAAGCCCATTAAACCTTTTGAGGTATCCACTCTCGTTGGTGATCCGGTAATAGCTAGACAAGTACACAAAAATTGTGTGATTACGGTGTGTGATCACCAAACTATAGTTGATTTGGTTGAACTAGAAATGCTGGGTTTTGATATAATCATAGGCATGGGTTGGTTGGCCTCTTGTTATGCTAATGTGGATTGTAGAACGAAGGTGGTTCTATTCCAATTCCCAGGGGAACCAGTGCTTGAGTGGAAAGGTAACACAGCGTCTCCAAGGGGTAAGTTTATTTCCTACCTCAAAGCGAGGAAGATGATTACAAAAGGCTATATTTATCATTTGATTCGGGTTCATGACACCGAAGCAAAATCTCCGGCTTTTCATTCCGTCCCGGTAGTAAACAAGTTTCCGGATGTATTTCCGGATGAACTTCCAGGTCTTCCACTGGAACGGGAAATTGATTTTATTATTGATGTGCTGCCGGACACCGAGCCTATATCTATACATCCTTACAGAATGATTCCTGCAGAATTAAAAGAGCTAAAGGCACAACTGAAGGATTTGCTCGAGAAGGGATTTATTAGGCCTAGTTCATCACCATAGGGAGCACCTTTTTTGTTCGTAAGAAAGAAAGATTGTTCTCTACGAATGTGCATCAACTATAGGCAGTTGAACAAGGTGATGATAAATGATAAATATTCTCTTCAAAGAATTGATGATCTATTTGATCAACAACAAGGTGCTAAGTGGTTTTCCAAGATCGATCTGAGATCGGGGTATCATCAAGCGAGAGTTAGAGAAGAAGATATTCCAAAAACGGCTTTCAGAACTAGATATAACCATTATGAATTTCGGGTGATGTCGTTTGGATTAACTAACGCCCGGACAGTGTTTATGAATTTGATGAATAATGTATTCAGGCCCTTTCTAGATCGATTTGTGATCGTATTCATCGATGACATTCTAGTATATTCTCGGTCAGAAACAGAGCATGCGGACCATTTGCGTATTATCCTTGGAATTCTTCAGACTCGTGAATTATATGCCAAATTTTCAAAATGTGAGTTTTGGTTAAATTCTGTAACTTTTCTGAGCCATATTATCTCTGCTGAAGGTATTCGAGTTGATACTCAAAAGATTGAGGTTGTGAAGACTTGGCCGAGGCCTACAATGCCTACAGAGGTTCGGCCTATAATGACGATATGATAGATGGATCGGGCTGCACGTTCCGCAACAATATAAAATATTTATCGATCGGGTTACACGTTCCGTAGCACTATTATTTATATATATATGAGGAATATGTTTTTTTAAAAGAAAGCTAAGCATTCATGTTATTCGCCTTAAGAGGCAGTCAGATGTAGAAGTTATCCTTATCTCATGCTATGTTCCGTATCTCTTGTTATGTTGTTATTCATGCCTTACATACTCAGTACATTATTCGTACTGACGTCCTTTCTTTTGGATGCTGCGTTCATGCCCGCAGGTAGACAAGTAGACGGATCTGATCCTTAGGAGCTCCATCAGCGGAATCTCAGAAGTGCTCCAGTTGTTCGGAGCTGCAGTTATTGGTACTATTCTTTGTATACATATACTTGGCTATGGCAGAGTCCTGCCCCGTCTTTATGGATTCATGTGTCCTATTTATAGGCTCATACACAAATATATGTAGCTAGATGTTCTTTTGTTTAGCAGTTCTTATTGTTGTATAATATTTTGGTAGTATTGTCGGCTTCTGGTTATAGACATCATTATTGATGACTGTATTAAGTATGATATTCACGAGCTGTCTATGTGGCCCACCTAGAAATGCTTATGGAATGTTAGACCAGAGGTGCTCGGTAGGCTAGTACCGGGTACCCGTCATGGCCCTCTAGTTGGGTCGTGACAAAAGTGGTAGAGCAGTGCGTTATAGGATATGTCTACGAGCCGTGTCCTGTAGAGTCCTATTTATGGGTGTGAAGCGCGCCACACTTATAAGCAGGAGGCTGCAGGGCATTTAGGAATGATTGACCCTTCCTTCTAATATTAATTCGTACGATAGAGCCATGTTATCAGGTTTCCCCTTTTCCTAATCGTGTGTTATGTTTTTAGTAATGCCTATGAAGAGGAAAGCTATAGCTACCCAGAAGGGCAAGACGGTGGCTAGAAGAAGGACTAAGCGGGATCCACCGGCAGAGATAGAAGAGGGTGAGTCCCATAACGAGGTTCCATCTCGGACCTCTCCTACTCCACCCATTTTAGATGAGCATGACGGAGACTCAGGTCCAGCTCCAGTACCCCTAGTCCCTCCACCAGATACCGAGGGTCAGCAGATGAGAGAGGCTATTCAGTTGCTAACCTAGTTAGTCGCCGCTCAGGCCTAGCAGCAAGGTGCGGGCAAAGGTGATAGAGCGGTCAGTGCAAGAGCCCGTGATTTTATTAGTCTGAATCCTCCAGAATTCTACGGGTCGAAGCCGGATAAAGACCCGAAGGGCTTTATAGATGAGATTCTGAGGACGCTACGGATAATACATGCTTGTGATATTGAGTCAGTAGAATTGGCTTCTTATAGATTGCAGGATGTGGCCGTCCATTGGTACAACAGTTGGATGTCTTTGCGAAGGGCAAATGCACCTCCCCCAGTATGGCAAGAGTTCGTGGATTCCTTCCTTCGACATTATTTACCACCGGAGGTTCGACGGGCCTGAGCTGCTAAGTTGTTGAATTTCAGGCAAGGGAATATGAGTGCTCGAGAATATAGTCTCCGCCTTAATTCTTTGGCTAGGTATGCCCCAGCCATAGTATCCGACATGGGAAACCGTGTACATCGATTCGTGAGTAGGTTGGGGCGACATTTGATTCAGGAGTGCTTGACAGCCTCGCTCTAGGATATGATGGATATTGCTCGTATTCAGGCCCATGCTCAGAATTTGGAGGAACAGCACCAGCCGCAAAGGGGCGAGCGTGATTCTGATAAAGGGTATAGTAAGAGGGCCAGATCTTCCGGTGCTGCTAGTGAGTTCAGAAGGGGATAGGGACGGCAGTATTCCAGGCATTCAGGCTAATCAGTGGCCAGTGCACCTTCTCAATTTACGGGCAAGAGATTTGATCGTCCTATTTATCATGGACCGGGCCAGACCACCAGAGTTTCGGGTTTCCAATATAGGGATGATTCCGGCCGGGTGAAACTACCTTCACCTCGATATGCTCAGTGTTGTAGGCCACATTCTGGACAGTGTCGCTTAGGTTCAAGTGCTTGTTATGCCTGCGGTCGAGTTGGTCATATGATGCGTGATTGTCCATTGAGGAATGGCAAAGATAAGGCTCGGCCCACAGGATCAACAGTTGGTTCTTCATTGTCCGTATGCCCTATGGGGAAAGGTTTGCTGGTGCCTGCAGGTTGTGGTAGAGGTAGAGGGGGAGCATCTAGTTCGAGCGGCCCTAAAAAACGTATCTATGCACTAGCTTTATGACAGGATATTGAGTCCTCCCCCGATGTTGTCACATGTATATTGTCGGTATTCCCTAATAATGTATATGTGTTGATTGATCCGAGTTCTACATTATTATATGTTACTCCTTATATTGCTGGCTGGACGGGGGCAAAACTCGGGTTGATTAAACCTTTCAAAGTGTTTTATTAATGAGACGTCAGTATAATTAGATGGGAGTTGTAACTTCTTCTTGAAGTAAGAAGTGGAAGGGATAAGTATATAGTTATGCATGACCCTTGAGTATAAATAAGCTAATAATTTATAAGTACAAAGGGGTAGAAGAGGTAGGGAACGATGTGCGTGTTAAAAGAGCTAGATATCGATAAGGGCCTTTTATCATATAAAGTATATTGGCAAGGATGTTGCACGGAGGTACGAGTATTCGACTATATGGATGTAAGACGAAATTATGACGAAGGTATAGAAAGATTCTTTTTCAAAAGTTCTCTTGTCACAAGATTATTGAGTTAGTAATATAAGGCTGAATTGCTAATGAAGGATGTGAACGATGCTTTGAAAGAACTGGTTATGTAATGGTAGATGAATGAGTTGGAAGTCACGAATTGATATAAGTTGTACCCTTCATTAAGAAGATGAATTTGTAGTTTAAAAGTGGTTTGTCTAAACACCGAGTGTTTATGTGGCAAAGAGAAGGAGGAACATTAGCAATCAGGGTAGATTTTGAGAATAAAATTGGCGCTAGATGTCGTCACGGTGATGAGATACGGAAAGCGAATAATAGGAGAAAGGTGATCTTGGATGAACAATAAGGAAACTATGAAGATCCTTTGATGAAAGCTTAGGCCCATCCAGGATCAGTACGTCTACGAGAATATGTGACTCGTTACAAATATGCGCAACCGACCAGATAAAGTTAGACAGTGAATAGTCATGACTAAGATTGGTTACGGATTCGCTGAGAGTATGTACTTGCATGAAAAAAGAGAACTAATGGGATGTTCAATATAGAATAATAGGCTAACACCCTAAGGGGGGGGGGGGGGGGGTGAGATGAGACAGAAAAGTATTGGATCAGAAGTAGGCCTTGTTAAAAGATGGAAATATGGTAATAAAGGAATTGGAAAATACCTTAAAGGGATATTACACTAGTAGATCGATAAGATGAAATGAAGATCTGATGATAAACATAACCAGTCAGTCATGTGCATGACTAAGTAAAGATTGAAAGGGAGTATGCTAAGGAAGAAATTACTCAGAAATTCAATATAAGAGTGTAATAGGAAGTTCAAAAATGAAGAAGCAGAGAAGGATTGAGTACGATGGTATTTGAAGTAAATAGTAGACTAAGATAAAAGTTAAGTGAAATAGCCACCGCGAGCTAGTTGTGTGGATACCAAGTTCCAGCATCACAAAACAGTTAGGAAAGCATTGTACAGGGAAGCCTTAAAGGAAAAAGCATTCGGGCCAAAATCTAGCAACATCTTATCGATGGAAAGGAGTGGAGTTACCAATTGAGAAGGACTAAAATGAAAATGAAATATTCGGAGGAACGCGATTAATTGATGATACAAATGTGTATGATGATGATATGAAAATTCCAAGTATAGAATGTTCAGGAAATGATCAACATGGAATTATTGATTATCTAGTAGCTTTGGTTACCCAATTAAGATGTTCAGTTCACTACTAGCACAAGAGGATTGGTATATATAGAGAAACCTAAAGAATATAGATTACTTTAGTATTCCTTCCCACCTTGAGATAAGTGGATAAGTAGAACACACTTTTCCGACGTCCGAGGATATGTCATGAGCATGTATATTAGAACCTCGAAGAAAATTTGAATGACCAGTTAGTATGGATTGAATTTGCATATGGTATTAGTCATCATTCGAATATCCATATGGCTCCTATGAAATTCTATAAGAATAGGAGAATGTCAGATTGTTTGGAATTTGGAATCTCATTCTGGAGAAATTTACGAAAAGTAATAAGGAAGGTAAGTATGACCCTTGAATACCTTAGACTTCGCACGATGATAGTCGAAGTACCTACTAGATTTACCCCAAAAATTGAAATTTGTATATTCAGTCTTTTACATGTCTATGCTTCGCAGGTGTATTGAGAAATTCCCACATAGTTGTATCAATTGATGATATTTGGAGTACAGAACAATTATCGTATGAGGAAGATATAAAGTCTAGGTACCCGCATTAGTTTCCACTTCCAGAAGACGTTCAGAAATAGACACCAATTGATGATGCTTCTTTGAATTATTTCTTGGTCGTGTGTGGCCAATATGGATATTGATGTTGTAGCCTCGTGAGGCACTATATATTTTGTGTTGCTGTGATAGGATGGTAGTGGTACAATTATAGGGGAAACTCTGGCAAAATTATCGTAGCATTCTTCAGAGCTTAACATTCGAGGACGAATATTTTTAAAGGGGGGAAGAATGTTACACCTTGAAAAAATTTCGCGTTGTTTGCGTTGTAAGTAACCTTACGTAAGCTCAGAGAGTTCATGGAACCATTATAAGGTTAAGGAATACTCTTAACAAGTGTTAAGCAAGTGTCTAAAGGTTCCGGGATCAAGCAAATCGAAGCATATAAGTTTGTCGAAAATTCAGAAGAAAGTTGGCAGAATTTTGGACAGAAAGTTTGGGTCAACTTTAGAGGTGTATATCTCCAGGTATATCTGGAGTTTTGAAGTGTTTTAAGAGCCTAAAATGACGTTCGTCGAGTCTAGTTTCCAACGCAGCAAACCGTTCGTCAATACTACATCGGAGTAGGGAGTTATGAGCGCTTTTAAACGGGCAGCTAGAGGAATACGAACCTTGGCGGAAAATCTGGGAAACTCACTTAAAATCCCGCTTATGTGGTGACCCAGCCCAATTCAAGCTTGGCACTTATAAATGGTCCTCTACACTTCATTTTAGTCATTTTTCTTCAACTCCACACCCCTCTATAAATCTCCTAACATCTCCACACCTCTCTAGAATCTCCCAGACTTCTCTCTCCATTAGAAGAGTGTCTTGAAGGTTCTCCACCATTCCAAAACATTCTATACCATAACAAAAGAGGATCAAACTCCAAAACACAAAGCTAATTCATGGAGAAGGATTTCTCGTGTCTCTACTTAATGTTGTGATGAATTTGGTCTTGGAAGAAGTTGAGTGGGGTGAAGTTCTTCTAGTGTAAGGTATGTTCTCCATCCTATTTCTCATGATTAAGTTGATTTGAAGGTTTAGCAAGTCCTATAAAAGAAGAGAATCATAGTAGAGAAGTTGTAAAGTATTAAAGTGAAGATGATGACTATGGAATGAATATGAAAGGAGATTTTTGATTAATTTGAGATTAAATTGAATATAATTCTTTGATTATGGTATTGTGGATATTGTTATGGTCAGTTGAGAAATTAGGAAAAACATCGTGTGGGATGATAATGTTTTATGAAGTATATTGGTGTTGATGATAATCTTGTTGATATTACTATTGCTATTGTTGTTTTTTTGTTGGTATTGTAATTTCGGGCTAGGGATATAAACAAGAGAGATGTTGCCTGAATTTCGGCAGATTTTAATAGGAATTAATTTGAAGACTTAAGATAAGCATATGATGATAAGCCTAACAATAGTATAAATTCTCTTGAATGTAGATTTACGAGCTTGGGAGGACAAACGTTAAGTAGTTAAAGTTAAGACGATCAAAAGGTATATTAAGGCTACTCTCCTTTCTTTCTAAAGGCATGGTTTTCTTCTCTATGAACCCATACATGTTTTCCATAACATCCTTATACCTAAAAAGCTAGAAGTTTATGATTTTCATGGTTCTTATGATGCTAAAGATAAGTATGTTCCATGGTGATGATGATGATTCCATTTTTGGAGATTCCAAATCTTATGGTTTCGATGCTATTATGAGATTATTGACTTTATTTCATGAATTTTTTCATTTTATTCATTGTTGTTGATCTCACCTTATGTTACTTGTTCCTTCAAGGTGAGATATAGAAATAATGATTGTTCCATAATATAAATCGGAGGTTACCGACCTTACGTCACTCCAATAAAGTAGTAGCTTTTATTTGGGCTTTCATGCATGCTACTTGTTTTATATATGCATATGATGTATATATGTTTATATATATGTATGGGATATGGGAAAAGGTGAGGCGTTATATACACATAACCACCTGATCAGTTGGTATATTTTGATATCGTCCCAGACGCGGGATGCCCGGACGCGGGATATATGGATAAATGAATCGGGCCGTTCGTTCACCGGCAATATATATATATATATATATATATATATATATATATATATATATATATATATATACATATATAATGATGATATGATATATGGATCGGGCTGCACGTTCCGCAGCAATATAAAATATTTATGGATCGAGTTGCACGTTTCGTAGCACTATTATTTATATAAATATATGAGGAATGTTTTTTTTTAAAAGAAAGCTAAGCATGCATGGTATCTGCCATAAGAGGCAGTCAGATGTACAGGTTATCCTTATCTCATGTTATGTTCCGTATCCATTGTTATGTTGTTATTCATTCCTTACATACTCAGTACATTATTCGTACAGAAGTCCTTTCTTGTGGGCGCTGCATTCATGCACGCAGATAGACAAGTAGACGGATCTGATCCTTAGGAGCTCCATCAGCGGAATCTCAGAAGCGCTCCAGTTTTTCGGAGCCGCAGTTATTAGTACTACTCTTTTGGATACATATACTTGGCTATGGCAGAGTCTTGCCCCATCTTTATGGATTCTTGTGTCCTATTTAGAGGCTCATTGACAAATATATGTAGCTAGATGTTCTTTAACTTTAGCAGTTCTTATTGTTGTATAATATTTTGGTAGTCTTGTTGGCTTATGCTTATGGACATCGTTGTTGATGACTGTATTAAGTATGATATTCACGATGGCAGAGTCTTGCCCCATCTTTATGGATTCATGTGTCCTATTTAGAGGCTCGTAGACAAATATATGTAGCTAGATGTTCTTTAACTTTGGCAGTTCTTATTGTTGTATAATATTTTGGTAGTCTTGTTGGCTTATGCTTATGGACATCGTTGTTTATGACTGTATTAGGTATGATATTCACGAGCTGTCTATATGGCCCACCTAGAAATGCTTATGGAATATTAGAGCAGAGGTGCTCGGTAGGCTAGTACTGGGTACCCGTCATGGCCCTCTAGTTGGGTCGTGACAGAAAATGTAGTCTAATTGGCGACCTGAAGATTCCGTTAGATTTGAAATATTATTTATGACTTGTATAAATTCAAGGAACTAATTTTGAGTCCGTTTGGTTGGTTTTTGACAATTAAATAAGTTTTTGTATTTAATATGCCTATTCATCGTGTAAAGATGGTCACAAAAATAAACAAGACTTGGATTGGAAATTTGTCGCTTCCGTTAGCTTCGTAGGATAATTTGTGACTTTTAGAAACTTTCGGAATTAGATTTGGACTTGGTTTAATCAAGTTTTGGTGTTTGAATCATTGACGTAAGTCGAGCGCCTCTAACTTTTTGATGTGCCATTATGGCCATTTGGTGTTGGAATTGAGTTTGGATTGTTTGGATAGATGCGTATTTAAATTTGTATGTCGTAGCAACTTGAATCATCAAATTCAGACGTCGTATGTGGGAGTTATGGTTGTTGTTTTTGGTGACCTTGCAAATGCAAAATTTTGGTCCCAAATGCGAAGACCTCTATGTTAAAAATTCAGACTTCGTCCATTTAGTATTTTCATCATATGTTGAGTTCTAGACCTCCTATTTGGGCGATTTTCACGGAGTTCTTCTCGTTGTCGAATGGGTATAAGTATCTAACCATTATTTTGTATTTTCCCCGTGATTATTTCTACGGGTTATCATTTTTATCTGTGTTTGAGTTCTAGAAGTTGGGGTTTTGAGACCTAAGAATAAGAGAAAGAAAAATCTTGTTTTGGGGATCGATTCATTGATGGAATTGGGTGATTTTCTTGATCCAGACTATATAGGTTATGGGTAAACTGCTTTTCCAATAAACTTTCAGTTTTTCCCTTGGGGCTCGGGGTTACCTTTATGGATTTGTTTTTAGGTATCCAACTAAAGTTTAGAAATATGAGTATCATTGGACTCATTAAACTCGTTGAGTATTGCTTTGAGTATATTGGACCCGATTTTGCAACAATATTACAGTTTTGACTTTTGGGGCTCGGGATTGACTTTTTGAGTGACTTTTTGGGCTTGAATTATCAAGATAGCAATATGGGTGTCTATGGGCTCGCGTGTTAATGCAAAATTCATATTTGATAGATCGGAGGGCTCTCCAAAAAAGGAAAGCTCGGATTTAATTGTCATGGTTCCTGCTCTGCTTTGAGGTATGCTAGGGTTTACTCTTTAGACTCCGATTGGAGGACAAATATAGTTTATAAAACTGAAGGGGTATTGGGTGTGAAAAAGGGTCCCACATTAATGATTGTGCTGAGCAATTGTGCTGGTACCAGTGTATTTGTGTGGGTAATTAATGCAGAAGAAGTGTGTTGTGACGGGGAACTTTGATCCTTCATGCATTGCACGTGGTAATAAATCCACTGGTTTAATATGGTAGTTGTTTATGTAGGCTGTGATAGCCATGTTACCCTACATGTCATATAGATTATGAAAGTGAATCATTCTTGATATTTGGGTGGAGATTATGTATTTGTATGGTGTATGCATATTCATTCAATATATTCATGATATTGTTGGAATATGATATCATGCATACTGTGTCCATTCATACTCATATACTTGATGGATGAGTTGTGAAAAAAAAAAAGATACGAGGTGTTCTTTAAGGCCAAAACAAGGTAAGAATATATGAGATTGGGTTTCACGCCGCAAAATACATACTTATTTATATATGGGATCAGGTTGCATATATAGATCATTGGATTGGGTTGCACGACGCAACATCGAATCGAGTTGCACACCACGGCAAGGTATATGGACCTCGCGAGTCCCCCTTAGGTCATGACTATATGGCATGAACTATAGCATGTACGTACCAACATCTATTATTGGCTAATGCATCTCATTGCATTCATTCATCCTTCTACTTATCCTATTTGCAATACAAGCCTATTTGTTGTTATTACATGAAACATGAATTCCCTTGGCATAGTTTTGGAGATAAAATTGTTCTTGTCTTATACAAGTTATGGGTTCAATCTTTCTATGTTATGTGTGTTATCCATTTGTTGTCGGCCTATGTTACCTACGGAGTACTAGTGGTTGTACTCGTACTACACTTGTTGCACATTTTTTTGTGCAGAGTCTATTCCTAACACCAATGTAGCTCGAGGCTTCACCGATCGTTGAGGCGTCGATCTTGGAGGATTCGGGGTGAGCTGCTGGCTGATCTGTCGCACCAGATTCTCTCCCTTGTTTTTACATTATTCTGTCATTTCTTCTATTCAGACAGTGTATTCAGATGACATTTTATATTTGCTATCCAAGTAGTTCTTGTACTTGTGACACCAGGTTTTGGGGGTTGTACCTATTTCGTATATTTATAATTATGAGACTTATTTTATGATTCATGCATGACTTTATTTAATTCATTCCACATAATGTACTTGTTAGAATTTTCTTATTCGATTGTGGATGGTTTGCCTATCGGGTAGGGGCAGTTGCCTTCACGGCTTTGGAATTTGGTTGTGATAAATTGGTATTAGATCTTTTGGTTACCGGTCTCACGTGTACAAAAGCAATGTCTAGTAGAGTCTTGCGGATCGGCACTGAGATGTCTGTACTTATATTCGAGAGGCTATGAGACATTTAGGCAAATTACCTTCTTTCATTCCTTATCGTGCATATGTGAGTCAATTAAGGTCTAAACTTCATTGTTTGAACATCTCACTGATGGTGAGGATACATTCTTGGGTTCGTACATGAGTAGTTGGATGTGACAATACGTGTTATGGTCAGAGATGTGTCACCGTGGTGAGGATGTGTGGCCATATTCAAATTACAACTATGACTCGAAACTTAGTTGGGTGGAGTTATCATTCAAACTCGGTAGTTTGGTGATATCCCTATGAAATGGGAGTGATGGTGCAAACGACTAGATGACAGCAATGTTGCAGCGATTAGTTGCTCGAAAGCTGAGGAAGTGCATTATGGTATAACAAGCGATAGGAAGAGTTTTGACGATTTTAAATGGTTCGTTTAGGGAAATAACCAGGTAATAGAGTTGAGGCTTTAAAGATTACACTTGAGAGGTTAGGGCATAACATAAAGATTTCTCGAGATGCCATGACATGGAACATGTACTGCTATTCTGAAGACAAAAGAAAACTTAGATAAATCAGTTGATCGGACAAGAGGAATAACTGATGAGGATACAAAGAGAAGTTTGGAAAGCATATAAGTATGAAAGATGACCTTTTGTGATAAGGTGTGAGGAGGAAGGGCTTTTTATTGGGGTACGTGTGAAGAATCTTCAGTTACTCGATGGAACAAGGATGTAATGAAAGGAATTCAAATGGATCATTCTCAGTTTTAGGACGAGCACAGGAGGTGGATGTACTTGTCTGGCGACTATTGACTCTTGTGGGAATAGTAGGGTGTAGTCATTTAGCAAAGGTCATGCTTGCAGGTTCAGTTGATATTTCAGGGGCATGGTGATAAGAATGAGTCATTTTGAACTATGAGCTTGTTGAATTTTTTAGACTACTTTGTTTATGAAGTGAATGCTAAAGGAACTTGAATTGATTGGTAAGTTTGACTACATCATATCCTTTTGGGGGAAGACAATGACCAACTAATAGAAATGAATCTAGCAATGGACGTGTGTGAAGATATAATTACTTAAAGAATTATCAGCCATTGCAACTAATATTGATAATAAATGAGGATATTGTATATGTGATGCATTTGCCTTAGAGGAATTTTTAGTTTCAAAGTTTGAGTGAGGCAAGGTAAACTTTCAGACGCTCAAGATTGTGGTTTACTACTACCTCCTTGATTGACTTATCTATTTTAAAAGATGTATGATATTTTGATTCACACCATGAGTGGGGTTGAGTTATTTTTGGGTGATAATGATAAAAGTGATTTTGAATGGAATATGGAGACTGAAGGATTAAGATAAAGGGAATCTTACTACCATGATTGGAGGATTATGGTTCGTAAGACTTGAATTTGAAGCAGTGTGACTACTTGGATCACGTAAGAGTTATGGTAACAATATATTATATCATTTAGATAGGGTGTAAAAGTGATAAGTATGAATGAGGAAGGAAGCCTATGGACAATTTGACTTAGTGTATGGCAAGTACCATTGGGACTTTGCAATTGAAGATTGATGAGGAGGTAACTTGTGGAGTATCGAGATGGGTAAATATGATGACATCCTTGAATGGATGAGCTAGAGTTGATTGGTGTGAAGAAATCTCTACAATTTAAAGTTGAAGTCATAACTTCGAGGTAAGACTATGTCAGCAGTAGTAGATTGTGTCGAAGTGATGGTTAGATAGTATGGTTGAGTATTTTAAATACAAAAAACTTGGGAGTATTTGTCCGAGTAAGACACATGGATTTTAAGATTTGATACTTTTAGATTAGTGTAACGACCCGGTCGGTCGTTTTGAGAACCGATGCTTTGTTTTGTGTGTCATCTATTCCAAAAGCTCCATAATAATTATATGACTTTCTTGCAAATTTTGAAGTCAAACGAATATCATTTGGTTCGCTTTGGAAGAAGGTTTCACTTTGGAAATTTCGACATTAAATAATTTGGATAAATTGTTTATTTTGGGAAAACGTGCTCTGATTGGTGACTTGAAGATTCCGTTAGATTTGAAATATTGTTTATGACCTGTTGAAATTGACGAAGCTAATTTTAGAGTTCATTTGGTTGGTTTTTGACAATTACATCGGTTTTAGCATTAAATATTCCTATTTATGATGAAAAGATAGTCACGGAAAGAAATAAGACCCGTATTCGAAATTTGTTTTTTCCGTTAGGTTTTTATTGATGTATATGACTTAGGGGAGTGGATGGCTCAATTTCCGATGCTTTCGGGTGAGTTTTGGGTAAGGAAAAGGACATTTTGGAAATCCTTAAGTTAAGAAATGACGATGTTTGACCAAAGTCAACACCGGGGGAAATGAGTTTTTTTCAAAGTTTTATCGATTCCATTAGGTTCAGAATGTGATTATGACTTAGTAGAATCGTTGGTTCGGTTCCCGCTGGGTTCGGGTGCAATTTGGGTCATTAGTTGAGAAACCAGTTAAGGAATTGGAGTTGACCACAGTCAACATTGGGTCAAGACGACTCCATGTCGATGTTTTGAAAGTTCCAACAAGTTCGTATGATGGTTTTGAACTTGTCCACAAGTTTTGGTGAGATTCCGATGAGTTTCGCATAGATTTGGGTTGTGTCTCCCTCGTGTTTGAAGTTTCAGCATCTTTTTTTCGGCCATAAAAAGGTACCATATTGAGAAAACGATGTTTGATTAGTATTTATATTGAACCATTAGATCCGTATAGTAATTACAGAACCATAGGAAAAAGAATCATCGAATTTCGACGCCATATGAGGGAGTTATGCCCATTTTCGTATTGGTAAAAATGGCTGGTTTTTGGTGTGAACTTTTGCTCATCACGAACGCGAGGGGGTACCACGAATGCGAAGAAGGAATGTTGGGTTGATCAGTCAATGCAATAGTCATCTGAACTAGGGGGTAAGTATCTAAACTTTATTGTGGTGTTTCCCCATGATTATTTCTGATGGTTATCGTTTTTATCCGTGTTTTGTTGGGAAAAGTTGGGTTTTTAAACCTAAAAGTTGAAAATGTTACACCTCGAACTTTCAGAGCATGAGCACACCACGTATTTCACCTTATTAATGGAATACCGGAGACGTCCCTTAAAGTTTTGAAAGATACAAGCCTTGGGAAGTACGTAACAAGGAAGTAAAGGATTAATTATGATCTCGTAAGTCGTAACCAGGAAGAACAACCATGGAACCAAAGGACATGACCCTATCAAGTATAATTAATGATAAATATCATGTATGGAAAGTTTCGGAAGATTCTGGGACCAAGCAAATCGAAGTAAATAAATGTGTCGAAAATTTGGAAAACAAATTGGCAGAATTTTCGGTCAACTTCAGAGACGTATATCTCCTGGTATATCAGGAGTTTTGAGGTGTTTCAATAGCCTAAAATAAAGTTCGTCAAGTCTAGTTTCCAATGCAACAAACCGTTCGTCAATACGACATTGGAGTAGGAAGTTATGGGCATTTTAAAACAGACTATCAGAAGCCCGCGAACCTATGCGGAAATTCTAGAAACCACTTAAAAAGGCCCAATAATTTCTGCC
This sequence comes from Lycium barbarum, assembly GCF_019175385.1. Lineage (NCBI taxonomy): Eukaryota > Viridiplantae > Streptophyta > Magnoliopsida > Solanales > Solanaceae > Lycium > Lycium barbarum. The sequence continues at coordinate 104,198,376 of NC_083338.1, read as the reverse complement.
CATTAGCCTAAAACCGAATTGGACTATTATATATATCCCTTAAGTCATCTAACTCATCATTTTTCATCAATTTTTCACCATCTCTCACTTCCACACCTCTCTAGAACTTCCCACAATATTCATCCAATATCCAAATCTCTCTAAACATATCCTAAATCCTCTAGAATATTCTTCAAACTTCTACAACATGCACATATATTCCTACAAGTCTATATGAAAATTTTGGTCATTTTTATTTCATTTTTAACATATCCCCAAGTCCTAGAAGGCCCTAGAAACCTCTCCAAACATATTCCAACATATTTCCAAGCCTAAACCAAGGACCAAAGTGAAGATTAAAGTGGTTAAGGGTTTCCAAGTGAGGTCTACAGTTGTCTCTTCTTCCTGAAGATGTTTGGGTGAGTATTTTTAAGGTGGAGAAACCATGGAATTGAAGTGTTCTTGAATTTTGAGGTAAGGTTTCATATTAGTTTCATGATTATGAGTTTGTTTGGTAATTTTAAGATTTGAGGAGAAGGAAATTGGAGGAAAAGTTCAAATATGCAATTGATGATATTTTGAGTTGTGAATTAACTTGAGTTATAATTATTAGGATGTTTTGAGCATAATCTTGTTATGAGGGACAATAATGATGTTAAGGAATTGTCGTATACGAGTATATAAGGGGTTGTATGAAGTTGTTGTTATGGATTGATTATGAAAAGAAGTTTTGGGATTGAATTGAGTATAGTTTGAATTTAATCTTTTGATTATGGAATTGTTGATGTTTTATTGTTTTTTGGGAGTTGTTTTGAAGATTGGAGGGAGTAGAAGATATAGGGGAGATGCTACCCGAATTTCAGCAGATTCTAAAGGGGTTTAATTTGAAGGCTTAAGATAAGCATATGACGATAAGCCTAACAATAATATAAATTATCTTGAATGTAGATTACGAGCTTGGGAGGATAAGCGTTAAGTAGTTAAGGAGACCAAAAAGGTATGTTAAGGCTAGTCCCTTTCTTTCAAAAGGCATGATTCCTATGTTACGATTCCATACATGTTTCCATAACCTTCTTACTTCGAATAGTTAGAAGTTCATGATTCTTAAAAGCTTCTTATAGTACTAAAGATGAGAAGTTTTCTATGATGAACGTGATGATGACGATTTTAATTCTAGAAATTCCAAAGCTTATGGTTTTGATGCTATTATGAGATTATTGAGTTTATTTCATGACTGTTTTTTGATTTTATTCATTGTTGTTGATCTCACCTTATGTTACTTGTTCCTTCAAGGTGAGATATAGCGATAATGATTGTTCTATAACATAATCGGAGGTTACCGACCTTACGTCACTCCAATAAAGTAGTAGCTTTTATTTGGGCTCTCATGCATGCTACTTGTTTTATATATACATATGGTGTATATGTTTATATATATGTATGGGATATGGGGAAAAGTGAGGCGTTATATACGCATAACCACCTGATCAGTTGGTATATTATGATATCGTCCCGAATGTGGGATGCCCGGACGCGGGATATATAGATAAATGGATCGGGCCATTCGATCCATATATCATATCATCATTACATATATATATATATATATATATATATATATATATATATATATATATATATATATATATATATATATATATATATATAGATATATAGATTTATATGAGGAATGTTTTTTTTTTTAAAAAGAAAGCTAAGCATGCATGGTATCCGCCTTATGAGGCAATCAGATGTACATGTTATCTTTATCTCATGTTATGTTCCATATTTCTTTTTATGTTGTTATTCATGCCTTACATACGCAGTACACTGTTCGTACTGACGTCCTTTCTTGTGGACGCTGCGCTCATGCCCGCAGGTAGGCAGGGAGACGGACCAGATCCGTAGGTGCTTTATCTATGGATTCTCAGGAGCACTCCACTTACTTCAAAGTTGCAGTCTATTGGTATAGGTCTTCATGGTCACTTGTATTCTATGTAGAGGCTCGTATACATGTGTGCACAGTTAGACGTTTCATAGCCCTACCGGTTCATATCGTTGTATGATATTTTAGCAGCCTTGGCAGCTGGTGTCGATGGGCATAATTGTTGAAGATTATGTAGAGATGTGCCGTTATATTGTGATATATGTCTTTAAAGATTGTGATATCCATGAGCTAGCTTTATGGTCCACCCAAAAATGTTTATGAGATGTATGTTTAGAGGTGCTCGGTGTGTTAGCTTCGGGTGCCCGTCATGGCCATCTGGTTGGTTCGTGACACAAAAGTGGTAAACCATGGATTTGAGGATCAAGATGAAGGCTTTTTGAATGGGTTTCTGGATTTAGACTAATTAAACTATGGATAAACCTATTTTGAAATAAAATTCTAATTTTGTCCTTGGGGGCTCAAGGTTACCTTTTTGGGTTCATTTTTGCGTTCCGAATAAAAGTATAGCAATATGAGTATCATTGGACTCGTTTAAACTCGTAGAGGACTATTTTGACTATACTAGAACCAATTTTGCAACAAAATTACAATTTTACCCGGTGGGCTAGGAATTGGCTTTTGAGTGACTTTTTGGACCCGAATTATTATCATAGCAATATGGGTGTCTATGGACTTGTGTACTTACATAAATTTCAAATTTGAATAGTTTGGGATCATTCGGAGGATTTGAAGAAGGGCAAGACTTTGTGGTGATCGCTTAAGCTTTGAACTTCAAATCAGGCATGTTGAGAGTATGAACCTTAACTGAAGAGTCATGGTTGGTTTAAATTGGACAAATAAGAGGGGATAATGGGGTAAATTAAGGGGGTCCCGATACTTGTTAGGTGATGGGAACTTGTATCGGGTACAGGTGCCATGATATAGGTATTTGCATTATTTAAATTGTATAGTCCGGCCTGAATGCCATGCTTTGGTATTAGCTGATAGAATAGATTGCTTTATGTTTGTGGTTGGGATATGAGGTCCCTTATTTATTGCTTCTATGCTTACTACCTGTCTTGTTTGTGATTTTATGTTCTCATCACTCCTAAAATACTCGTTTAAAAGTGGGTAAAAGCTAAAGATTGAGTCTTTATTGCTTAGCCTTATTGTTTATTATGTTCCATATCATATTACAACTTATTATAGTATCTCATATGCATTTGAGGATACTTGTGAAAGGTCCGAGGGAAATGATTCTAGACAGAGTGATAATGGTATTTTGAGCCAAATTGGCTAGATGACAGGTAATGTAGACCTAAGGGCCGAGTTTTATGATTTGAATCCTACGGGGATAATTATTGTGATTGGAAGATTAAAATGGCTAACACCTGATGTGACTTGAGAGATCTAAGAATTTTGGGTTGGTATATGGACCTCGCGAGTCCCCTATGGGTCACGATTCGTTAGTGTTCGCCTTGCACTGTATTGCATTTCATATAATTGCATAGCATATTATCACATTGATTTCTTGGTTGTTGATTTACTTGAGTGTTGCCTGTTTCATTTTAAATGCTTACTTGGAAACTTGACGGACTTATGGATTAGAAGCTTTTACCTAGGCTTATAACCTGATATTATTGATATTATTGAGAATATTGTTACTGTTGATTAATAGCGGTTAAGTGTGGGAGTAGTAATCGTAGGCCAACCCTCGTCTCTATTTTCATTAGGGTCGGTCGACGATACTGCTGAGTACATGTTGATTTCCCGTACTCACTCTACACCTACTCATGTTTTTTGGTGTATAGAGTCAATCCCTAGCAGTAATGTGGTTTGAGGCTTCATCGATTGTTGAGGAACCTTTGTTGGAGGAATCGGGGTGCGCTGCTAGCTGATTCGTGGCATTGGATTCTTCTTCTTCATTTACTTATTCTTGTCTCCTTGTTTCAAATATTGTATTAGCTATTATCTCAGACTTGTATCAGTTTTTTAGTGGTTCTTGTATAAGTGACACCAGGTTTTGAGTGGTTTTACCTATTCCGCGTATTTATTATTATGAGACTTAGTTTATGGCTCTTAAATAACTTTATTTCTTTCTGTACGCATAATATACTTGGTAAAATTGGCTTAATCGGTTGTGGATGGTTCTGCTACCGGGTGGGGGTAGGTGCATTCACGGCTTTGGAATTTGGAGCGTGACAAATTGGCATTAGAGCTTTAGGTTCACTGGTCTCACGAGTACAAGAACAATGTCTAGTAGATCTTGCGGATCGGTATGAATACGTCTGTACTTATCTTCGAGAGGCTATGGGACACTTAGGAAAATTCCATCCTTTCATTTCTTATCGTCCGTATGTTATTCGATTAAGGTCTAATCTTCATTGTTCCAATCTCTCACTAATGGTGGGGACACATTCTTGGGTTTACATATGAGCAAATGGATGTGACATCGCGTGGTATGGTAGGAGACATTTCACTGTGATGAGGATGCATGATCAGATTCAGATTACAGCTATTACTTGAAGATTCAATTAAGTGGGGTTATGATTCAGACTCTCTAGTTTGGTGATATCACTATGAAATGAGTGTGATGGTGCAAACGACTACATGATAACCAAGTTTCAACGGTTAGTTGCTCGGATGTCGAGGAAGTGCATTTATGGTATAGCAAGTGATGAGAAGATATTTGACGATTCTAAATGGTACAGTTAGCGGATTAACCAGGTGATGAGTGCTTTGGCTTTGAAGACTACGCTTGAGAGGCTTGGGCATGACATAAAGAGTTCTCCAGAGGCAATGAGATGGGACATGTACTAATAATCTGAAGACAAAGAGAAACTTGGATAAATCAGTTGATTGGAAAAAAGGAATAGTTGATGAGGCTATGAAGAGAAGTTTGGTAAGCATATAAACATGAAAGATGATCTTTTGTGATAAGGTATGAGAAAGTATGACTTTGTAGTAGGGTGACTGTAAAGAGTCTTCAGTTACTTGACGGAACTTGGATATAATGAAAGGAATTCGAATGGATCATTCTGAGTTATAGGACGAACACAAGTGGTGGATGTGCTCGTCTAGGAAAAAGTTGCTATGGATGATTGAATCTTATGGGAATAGACGGGTGTAGTCTTTTAGCAAAAGTTGGGTTTGAAGGTTCGCTTGATAGCTGGAAGTTACGGTGATAAGAAGGAGTCATTTGAACTACGAACTTGTTGATACTTTTAGACTACTCTGTTTATGAAGAGAATGCTAAGGAAACATGAATTGATCAGTAAGTTTGACTACGTTGTAGGCTTCTGGGAAATAGTGACCGACCAATAGAAATGACTATAGCGATGATGAGTGTAAAGATTTAATTACTTAAAGTGTTACTGGTTGTTACACCTAATTTGGAGAAGAAATTTGGAATTATATATGTGATGCGTTTGGCTTCGTGGAATGTTTAGTTTTAAGGTTCGAGTGAGGAAAGGGAAACTTTCAGACGCTCAAGCTTGTTATTTACTACTACCTCCACCATTGACTTAACTATTTTGCAAGATTTATGTTATTTCGATCCACCCCAAGTGGCTTTGAGTGATGTTTGGTTAATACTGATAAAAACGATTTTGAATGGAATATGGAAACTGAAGAATGAAGATAAGGGTATCTTACTATAGGGTTGGAGGATTAAGGTTCGTAACACTTGAAATTGAAGTAGAGTGACTACTTGAATCATGTACGGGTGATGGTGACGTTATATTATGTAATTCAGATATGGTGTAAAAGTGATAAGTATGATTGAGGAAGGAAGTCTATGGACAATTTGTCATGCCCCGAACTTGGGCGTGGACGTAACACGACACCCGATGCCTGACTACATGTGACTGAGCGACCCAACTGGATAGCTGAATCAACATGTGTTATCATAACGTACTGAATGCGGAAAATAAACTAACACATGCTGATCTACTGAAAGTCTGAACAATATAATCAAAATGCGGAAACGCTAATATAAGTCTGAAGCACAAACTGTAGCCAACATGGTTTAGTCATAAAAAGCCTGCGACTCTGACAGACTGCTATTCTAGTTTATGAAGCCTCTGATGAAGTACTGAAAACTTACTGGTTACTGGGATAAGGCCCCGACATACCTTACTATCTAAAAATATCATAACGACTATGATAATGATAATGCCCCGAAAAAAATGGGGCACACTAATCTGCTGATACTAGAAGCCCTAGTGTGCCAATCCGTCATCCTGTAAATCGTTAACTGCATCGTGAGATGCAGGCCCAGGCAAAAGGGACTTCAGTACATTTGAATTGCACTGGTATGTAAAGCAACTAAAAGAAAGAACGATAAGTAGGGTGCTCGGGGAAAGGACAACCTAAATCAATAAACAGATAGTGTACTAGAACTGAAACTGAAATCGAACCTACTGATAGCCGAAATGAATAAGAGAAGTATAGTCAGAAGTACTCCCTGTTCTATATGTAAAATCACATATTTTAATTGAGTTGGCAATCTGTGGCCTTATAGCCAATATATATGTGTACAAGTATGTGGCCTCAGGCCCAAGTATAAGCATGCAAAATCTTTGGCGTTGTGCTCAAGTATAAGCATGCAAAATTTGTGGCCTTGTGCCCAAGTATAAGCATGAAAAATCTGTGGCCTTGTGCCCAAGTATATGCATGCAAAATCCGCCCAGGTATATGCATGCAAAATCTGTGGCCTTGGGCCCAAGTATATCTGTGGCCTCGGGCCAAATTATATCTGGTATTCAACATTCAACAATTTATATTAAGGAACTGAGAATCATACTGTAATACATAACTCTGGAATACAGAACATTACTATAATAAGACATGTATTCATGAACTGATTATGAGAATTGAAGCTTTACTATTTATACACATGTTGAGTATTCTATATTGAGACTCAAGGGTATCAAATAGAAGTCTATATTCATTACGTACTAAGCTCACAACGTTCGGAATGAAAGTCATAAACGAATTACGAAACTAGAGAATAGAAGTTCTACAACTATTCAAGGAACTAAGTTTAACTATATTTCTGAGGCAATTCGTAATGTTGTAAAAGAATGTGGCGTAGGGAGGATGATTAATATTCCCAAACAAAGAGAGTTAGCCTCACATACCTTAACTCCCCCTTTGAGCGTAATGCAGCGTTCTTCACCCCTTTCAATTTTAATCTATAGCAATGTAAGTCAAAGGGAATCACCATTAGTAATATTACTCATGTTTTGGCCATCTAGACATTTTATCAAACACTTGGCGGGCATGAATCTCCACAACTCTCATCAATGGTGTTTCTACACCCAACAACCGATTCTCTTCTCCTAGATGATTCTACACTCTCATATTGCTATAATCAATATCATTCATCATCACCCATAAGATAAACAATACCCTTAATCAATAATCAACAATCAAAACCTACAGTCATTCCTGCTTTTCTATCAAACCCATCAACTCATATCTGATGAACTTAGAATCTATAATCATCAATACAAAACTATAATCAATTAAAGGATGAAGGTGTTACCTTTTTGACGTTCAAGTCTCTTGAATTCGGATTCTAGGGTTCTTTTGTCCAAGACGATAATTAAATCGATAATCTATGGAATAGATGATAATTCTACGGAATAGATGATAATTCTAGCATTAATCTTTATTAGATTGATCTAACAATAAATGGGTTTGAGTAGGAACTCACCTTGGATGCTTTCCGGAAGCCCTAGGGTGTTTTCTCTCCAAAAAGACGATTTAGAACAATGTGGAAAAGTTTTACAAAATTAGGCTTTTATAAAATTCTGGAAAATCGCTTCGGGCATAAAACGGCTTGAGCATGTGTGGGGCGTTGCGGCCCGCGTCATGTACAGAGTCAAAATTTTGAGTTTTCCTAGAAATTTTGCCTGGCGCGACACGCGGGGCGTAGCGCGCTAGGCCCTTCTTGCAGCATTCAATAAAACATGTATAACTCCCAGAAAGGAGCTCCGTTTGGGCTCCACCAGATATCATTAGAAAGGTATTAAAAAGGGATACAACTTTCGTGTTTTAAGCTTTCTCAAATTCCCATCGGATATTCATGTAAACAGGTTGGAAAGTAGACGTTCCATAAACTTGTCGATTCTATCAAATCTTATGCAGCTCACTATCTGTCTTGATTCCAAAACAACTATTTATATCCAAACTCATCCCCATGGGAATTTATATGGCTAAAATGTCACGTTAACACTCATTTAACACATTCACACCTAATCCAAATTAACGTAATGTTACACAATTCGACTTAGTGTATGGTAAGTGCCAATGGGACTTTGTGATTAAAAATTGATGAGGAGGTAACTTGTGCAGTATCAAGATGGGTATTCATGCAATCCTTGAATAGACGAGCTAGAGTTGATGATAAGAAGAAATATCTACAATTTAAAGTTGAAGTGATATTCGAGGTAAGACTTTATCCGTGGTAGTAGACTATGTTGAAGCATTAATGGTTAGTTAGATAGTATGATTGAGTATTTAAAATCCGAATGACATGAGAGTATTTGTTCCTGGTAAGGCACATGGATAGTATGATTTGATACTCTTGGATTGCTAAAGGTGTAATAAGGTATTGCACTCAGAGTTTTGATGGTTGTGAAGGGTGAAGATGGGGTCATAGGACTTACGTTTGGGTGTTTGAGGTGATGAACAAGTTTCGTGGAAGTACAAAGAGGAGAGTTCGATATAAATAGAATCGTTGAAGTTTATCGTATTTGGGTGACTAGTGCAAGTTGACGGATATGAAGATTTAAGGTCAGGAGTTATAGTTCATCAGTACTCAGGTGACAACTTGGTCGAATTTCAACCCTTGAGGTTGCGAACGACAGCATGAGGTTGAGGATTCAGGAATAACATATTAGAATGGGTCACCACAGATTTATGGAAGGCTTACTGTTCACTATAATGATTTGGAGGCAGTTCAGGTGATCATTGGTGACAATTAGGGAACTATGCATTTTAACAGGGTCAGGTCTGTTCCTTTCAAGCTAGCTGGATTATGGATATATTACCAGAAGATTTATGACTATTTGAGTAACCCATATCTAAATATTTGATGGATTTCGATTCGGGATAGAGGTATGGTAGGTTTACCGAGTGTTATTGGAGTTGACAAGGAGATTGGATAATATTTTATTGATCGCAGCTATACGGGAAAATTCTAATGGTCTACGCGAATACTTCGTAATGTATTGAGGAGGTACAAATGGATAAGGGAAGTCTTGGGGTGATCAGCTGATTTTTTCATAGATTTGCTACGGCAAGATAATCACTAGGATATGCACATAATACATTATTTGAATGAGTAAGAGGAATTTGATGATGAGTGTTGACTTAGTAGTTTCATCTTGTCGAAACAAAACTATGGGATTTGAAATTTGCGCAATCGGCCTAGGATAAGGTCAGGTTTTTTATGGAAATGCTTGGAATTGGCTCAGTACAAGAACAAATTCTCTTCCAATCAGAGGGTGTCATGATTTAGGCTCACGGTGTGTTACGTCATGTTTTCTATCGATTATTGGTACTAGAGACAATAGTGGAAGGTGTGGATGAAAGATAAGTAGAATCTGGATACTCTACTAGTATAGGTTGGTAAATGGGTTGTGGCTTCAGCGAAAGGATCGTGGCGACTATGACGATAAATGTGGAATCAATCAGCTATGTTCAGAGTAATAGTTATAATCAAAATTAGGTATTTCGAGTGGAGTAAGATCAAATGTGTGAGAATCAGACTAATAAGCTAAGTTAAAGGAAGATTTGACAGATTAAGTGAAAAAGAGGATTTCTATGGACTTTGTAGTAAGATTACCATGGAATTTTGGTTTGGTGATTATTTGGGTCATTGTGGACAATTTGACTAAGTCAGCTTTTTCATATTGGATAGGACTACGTCCAACTCGGGCAGAGTTTACATGTCAGTTCAGTCTTAGGCAGATGGATAGCCCGAGTGGACTATACAGGACCTTGAGTATATGTTGTTGGCTTGTATTATTGACCTTACTGGTCATTAGGATCGGTTATTTCCTTTGGCAGAGTTTTCATACAATGATAGTTACCATTCGAGCATTGAGATATTATATGGTCAGAGATATCGTTGTCTGGTTGTTAGTTTGATGCGTTTAAGATTAGGCCTTGGTGTGCTGACTTGTTTAGGGATTCTTTGCACATTGTCATATCGATATAGGAGAGGTTTTCGACAGCTCAGAGAAGGAAAAAGAGTCATGGATTAGAAGACCTTGATTTTGAGTTCATGGTTGCCAAACGGGTTTTGTTGAAGGTTTCACACATGAAGGGCGTGATGAGGTTCAGAAAGAAGGGCAACTTGAGCCCGAGGTATAGTTGTCCATTTGAGATTGTTCGGCATAATAGCGAGGTCGCCTATGAGTTATCTTTGCTACCTGGTTTGTCGAGTGTTCGACTCGTATTTCATATTTGGATGCTCAAGAAGTACCACTCTGATGGTGCTCATGTGATTCAATAGGTTTTGGTGTTGCTTGATTTGAATTTGACTTTTAAGGAAGATCCGGTAGTCATTTTGGATAGGCAGATTTGGAAGTTGAGATCCAAAGAGATTTGATGATTTTAAAGGGTTCGTTTGGCGAAATAACCAGGTGATAGAGTTGAGGCTTTAAAGGTTACACTTGAGAGGTTTGGGCATAGCATAAATATTTCTCGAGATTCCATGAGATGGAACATGTACTCGCATTTTGAAGACTACGGAAAACTTAGATGAATCAGTTGATCAGATAGGAGAAATGGCTGATGATGCTACGAAGAGAAGTTTGGAAAGCATACAAGCATGAAAGATGACCTTTTTGATAAGGTGTGCAGAGGTAGGACTTTGTATTGGGGTGCGCGTAAAGAGTCTTCAGTTACGCAATGGAACAATGATGTAGTGAATGGAATTCGAATGGATCATATTCGAATAGATCATTCTCAGTTATAGGACAAACACAAGAGGTTGATGTACTAGTCTGGCAACTGTTGACTCTTGCGTAGATAGTCGGGTGCAGTCGTTTAGCAAAAGTTGTGTTTGCTGAACTATGAGCTTGTTGAATTTGTGAGACTACTCTGTTGATCGGTAAGTTTGACTACATCATAGGCTTTTGGGGGAAGACAGTGGCCGACTAATAGAAATGAATCTAGGAATAGACGTGTGTGAAGATTTAATTACTTAAAGAGTTATCGACCATTGCAACTAATATTGATAATAAATGTGGATATTGTATATGTCATGCATTTGACTTAGAGAAATGTTTAGTTTCAAAGTTTGAGCGAGGCAAGGGAAATTTCAGACGATCAAGATTGTGGTTTACTGCTACCTTGATGATTGGCTTAGCTATTTTAAAAGATGAATGATATTTCGAGTCACTCCATGAGCGGGTTTGAGTGATTTTGGTTGATAATGATAAAAGCAATTTTGAATGGAATATGCAGACTGAAGAATTAAGATAAAGGCATCTTACTACCATGTTTGGAGGATTAAAATTCGTAAGACTTGAATTTGAAGCAGTGTGTTTACTTGAATCACATAAGGGTTATGGTGACATTATAATATATCATTCAGATAGGGTGTAAAAATCATAAGTATGAATGAGGAAGGAAGCCTGTGGCAAATTTGACTTAGTGTATGGCAAGTGCCATTGGGACTTTGCAATTAAAGATTTATGAGGACGCAACTTGTGCAATACCGAGATGGGTAAATTTGATTACATCCTTGAATGGACGAGCTAGAGTTTATTGGTATGAAGAAATCTCTACAATTGAAAGTTGAAGTCATAATTTATAGGTAAGACTGTGTCAGCGGTAGTAGATTGTGTCGAAGTGATGGTTAGATAGTATGGTTGAGTATTTTAAATATGAATAACTTGAGAGTATTTGTGTGAGTAAGGCATATGGATTCTAGGATTTGATACTTTTAGATTTGTGTAACGACCCGATCGGTCGTTTTGAGAACCGATGCTCTATTTTACGTGTCGTCTATTCCAGAAGTTCCGTAATAATTATTTTGACTTGCTTGCAAATTCTGAAGTCAAACAGATATCAATTGGTTCACTTTGGAAGACGGTTTCACATCCGGAATTCTGACATTAAATTACAACAACAACAACCCAGTGAAATCCCACATCGTGGGGTCTGGAAGGAGCGATGCAACACGAGGACTTCCCAGGGGGTCACCCATCCTAGTACTACTCTCAATTCCGACATTAAATTATATTGATAAATTTTTTATTTTGGAAAAATTTGCTCTGATTGACGATCTAAATATTGTGTTAGATTTGAAATATTATTTGTGACCTACAGAAATTGACGGACCTAATTTTAGAGTTCATTTGGTTTGTTTTAGCATTAAATATGCCTATTTATGGTGAAAAGATGGTCACGGAAAGAAATAAGATCCGGATTCGAAATTTGTTTGTTCTGTTAGGTTTGTATTGATGTTTATGACTTAGGGAAATGGATGGCTCGATTTCCGAAGCTTTCGGGTGAGTTTTAGGTAAGGAAAAGGACATTCTGGAAATCCTTAAGTTAAGACATGATGAAGTTTGACCAAAGTCAACACCAGGAATAAATTAGTTTTTTTGCAAATTTTCGTCGATTCCATCATGTCCAGAATGTGATTTATGACTTAGTCGAGTCGTTAGTTCGGTTCCCGAAGGGTTCGGATGCATTTTGGGTCATTGGTTGAGAAACTAGTTAAGGAATTGGAGTTGGCCACGGTCAACATTGGTTCAAGACATCTCCATGTCAATGTTTTGAAAGTTCCAACAAGTTCGTATGATGGTTTTGAACTTTTCCACAAGTTTTGATGAGATTTCGATGAGTTGCAGATGGATTTCGGTTGTGTCGCGCTCGTGTTGGAAGTTTTGGGGTCATTTCTTCGGACATAAAGGGTAGCATCTTGAGAAAACGACCTTTGATTTGTGTTTTGAGTGAATCATTAGATCCGTATCGTAATTACGAAATCATAGGAAAAAGAATCATCGAATTTCGACGCTGTATGAGGGAGTTATGCCCATTTTAGTATAGGGAAAAATTGTAAGTTTCTGGTGCAAACTTTTGTTCTTCGTGAACGCGATGATTTACTATGAATGATTAGAAGGAATGTTGGGTTGACTGGTCAACGCGAAAAATTTCTCTTCGTGAAGCGAAGATGAAGGAAAAATGACTAGATTGTGGTTAAATTGGACAGATCCAAAATATTTGGTATTTTCATCATATCATGAGTTCTGGAGCTCCGTTTGAGGTGATCTTCGTTGCGTTGTTCTCGTCTTAACTGGGGGAGGGGGGTAAGTATCTAACCTTTATTTGGTTGTTCCCCATGATTATTTCTGATGGATATCGTTTTTATCCGTGTTTGGTTAGGGAAAATTGAGATTTGAAACCCAAAAGTTGAAAAGTGGTAAACCATGGATTTGAGGATCAAGATGAAGACTTTTTGAATGGGTTTCTGGATTTAGACTAATTAAACTATGGGTACACCAATTTTGAAATTAAATTCCAGATTAGCCCTTGAGGGCTCAGGGTTACCTTTTTGGGTTCCGAATGAAAGTATAGCAATATGGGTATCATTGAACTAGTTTAAACTCGTAGACCATATTGGAACCAATTTTGCAATGAAATTACAACTTTACCCTTTGGGGATCAAAATTGGCTTTTGACTGACTTTTTGGACCCGAATTATTACCATAGCAATATGGGTGTCTACGGACTGGTGTACTTACACAAATTTCATATTTTAATAGTTTGGGATCATTTGAAGGCTTTGAAGAAAGACAATACCGTGTGGTGATAGCTTGATCTTTGGACTTCAAATCAGGCATGTTGAGACTATAAACCTTAATTTAAGCGTCATAACTGGTTTAAATTGGAGTAATAAGAGGGGATAATGGGGTAAATTATGGGACTCCTGATACTTGTGAGGTGACGAGCACTTGTATCGGGTACTGGTGCCATGATATGGGTATTTGCGTAATTTAAATTGTATAGTCTTGTCTGAATGCCATGCTTTGGGCATTACCTAATACCATAGATTGATTTGTGTTTGTGGTTAGGATATGAGGTCCCTTATTTATTGCTTCCATGCTTGTTACTTGTCTTGTTTGTGATTATATGTTCTCATCCCTCTTAAAATACTCGCTTAAAAGTGGATAAGAGCTAAAGATTGAGTCTTTATTGCTTAGCTTCATTTTTTATTGTGTTGCATGTAATATTACATCTTATTATAGTATTTCATGGGCATTTGAGGATACTTATGAAAGGTTCGAGGGGAAATGATTATGGACGGAGTGATGTTGGTATTTTGAGCCAGATTGGCTAGATGACAGGTAATGTGGGCCTAAGGGCCGAGTATTGTGATTTGGTGTTATATCCCGCATTTCTGTACAATCGGATAATTCAAGACAATCGCGGGAAGACAGTACCCAAGGCCATATTTTTACTTTGCTTGGCATATAAGTTGTTATGAAAATTTTGAAGTGGAAATAATGAGAAAGGTTAAGGGCATAAAGGGAAGTTGCAATATGACTCGTGGAAATATGGAGGAAGACGAAGGGCAAAATTAGATAGTTGGAAAATAATTTGTATGAAATGCAAGACACAAAAAAAAAAAAAAAAAAAAGTGGGCTTGGTCATTGGGCCATACTTGGCCGTTCACTACTTGGTGGGTTTAAGCCCACTTGGAATTTTATGAGTCAAAATAAAAAGATGACCAAGTCATCTTTTCATTGAACTCTCTAGAATTTTCAAGAAAATAAAGAACAAGAAGTGAGGAGGAACTTCTCCATAGGCCACGGCCAAGTGCTAAAATTGCCTAGAAAATTGATAAATTGTTTTCTCAAAAATCACTTCTTACCAATTCAAAGGGTCCCTAGCAAGGTGGATTAATCTTTGAAGCAAGAAAAACACATTTTTATGCAAGTTGTGGATTCTAATCAAGTGGAGAATTGAGGAAAAAGGTAAGGTTTAATCTTTCTTTTTATCTTATGGAGGCTTGTGCATGTTGTAGTGTATGAAAATGAATGGAGTTCATGAAGAACATGAATATATAGAGGTGGTGGCCGTGTGGTGTATATTCTATGTATAGCCATGTGTGTGTTGTGTGTTGTGTTGTGTTATGTTGTGTGTTGGTTATTGTTGTAAAGTATAGAAAATATGGAAATCCATGGAAATATGTATATGGGGTGTGTTGGCCGAATGGTGTAGGGTATGGAAAGGTGTGGTGAATTAATTTTACTTAGCATTGTAATTGTTGTTATGGTAAGTTCCATGATGTAAAATAAGGATTCAATGGTTAAGGAGTGAAATTGTGTTGGTTGTGGATTATGGGAAGAGTTGGTATAATGCTAGCATGGTCTTTGTATTGTGGAGATAATATTGCTAAGTGTATGTGTTATTGTTGTTTCATTGAAGTTAAAAGGTTTTGGGTAAGAAGTATGTTGCTTAAGTTGTTGGAGTATCATATGAATTTAATTGAGTTGCATTGAATTGAGTTGCCTTGAAATGAATAAATGGCTTATTGATTTTGTGGTCAAGATTTTTGGTATTGATGTTGTTGGAATATATATATTATAAGGTTGTTGTTGTTTTATTGGAATTAGAAAGTCTTGAAGGAAGTAGAATGCTACTTTGAAGTGTAGGGATATATCTTGAATTGAATATGTGAACTGCTAGTGTGGTTGTTGAACTTATATTGATAGTTTGGCCGGGTTTGAATTCCCGGATTATGATTGATGAGAATTTGACTAAGTTGAATGTTGAGGATGGTATATTTACAGAGGAAGTGCTGCCGAAATTTCGGTAGCCAAGTATCACCTTAAGATTTCAACTCTAAGTATCCTAATAAGAGTTTTGGTAAATATGACCAATTTGCAGATTTTGACGAAATTGCAACGTGAATTCGGAGTAGCAAAAGGAGCGGAAAGAGGTATGTAAGGCTTCACCCTTCTTTCTATGGCATGTCTTAGTTGTAATAAGTTGGGTACGAGTCTCGGGGACAACTCGGTTCCCCGGAATCCGCACCTAAAGTTTTCCACTTTTTGTTCAATAGAATTGAACTAGAAAGTGTGCCAATTGTTGGAAAAACCTCCTACACCCTTAGAACTTGTATAAATGGGACCGGATTACCCTAAGACCCTCACAAGTAACGCTATGACACGTAACATACGTAAATCGTATACGCTACCTCATCCGGCCCGAGGTGGGCCCGTTACTCTCGGATTTTCCTATAGTCGTGGTTGACTTACTTGAAGTAAATCCAAAGAGGACTTTTGATCCCAATCTCGTTACCGAATGATAAGTACTATGACTACTCTAACGAGAATGTTTCTATGAGGATAATGATAATTACAATGTTAGACAAGAGAATGTATCTTTGATAAGTACGACCGGAACGACTCTATGACTAAGATGACTAAGCTAAGTATCTTATGTAAACATGAAAGTGATACACAAATTTTTGAATCGTATTTATATTTCCTAGCTATATCTTTATTTTCTCTGACTCCAAAGCCTACGACAGTCATCTATGATGCCCACGATTTCATTCTACGGTTATTGTAACACTATTCTCCGTTGATAGGCTCGCCTTAAAATACTTGTTCCTTCAAGGTGAGACAAAGCTATAACTAGCATTCCATAACGTAATAGGAGGTCACCGACCTTACGTCACTCCGATGGATACATGATCTTCCTTGGCTCTTGTGTGCTTATATGATATATGTATATAAAACAGGTATATGTGTATGGATATGTACATATAAATAAGATAAGTAATTTTATATGAGACGTGTATATGTATAAAAGATAAGCAAATGTATATGTATATATGTATGGGGAAAGGGAAAGGGTCACTGTTATATCACCACCGGATTCAGCTGGATTCCATCCTGGACGCGGGATATGGGAGAGCCGTACGCGGCGTCTGTATATATATATAATGTATGCTACCTATATATGATGTAATGTGTTGGGACACCGTTGGGGAGGGGGCTTGGGAGAGCCGATGTATTCGGCGTCTGTAAATGTGAATAAAAGATATTGTTCACTGAATTGTACTGTTTTCGGTATACGAGAATAAGGGACACCGTGGGGGTGGAGCCGATTGTATTCGGCGTCTGTAAATGTGAGCAAAAGGTACCGTTACTGAAATGTACTGTTTTCTGTACACGAGAATAAGTAATATATAAATGTCAATTCCTATGCTTATGAAAAGAAACGTTTCAAAGACGAAAGGACAAGCCTACATGACAGCCGGCCTGAAAAGGGGCCTTCCTATGCACAGGTTACTTTCTCGCCTCGTTATATGCCCTGTGACTCCATGATATTATTAATCGTACTCTATGTTACTGCTTGTATTATTTTCTATGCCTTACATACTCGGTACACTATTCGTACTGACGTCCCTTCTTGTGGACACTGCGTTTCATGCCGCGCAGGTCAGCAGGTAGACGGACCTGATCTCTAGAAGTTCTATCAGCAGTTATCGGCAGCGGTCCAGTTGTCCCGGAGCCTCAGTTCTTGGTACTATTTTGTGTATATATGTTCGGGCACGGCAGTACTCGGCCCTTCCTATGTATATGTATACTATGTTTAGAGGCTCGTAGACAGATATGTACAGTTAGATGTCTTGTACTTTTGCTGGTCCTCGTTGTTGTATAAAGTGCAAACCGAGTTGGTTAGCCTATGTTTATAACTAGGCTACTAGTGTTAGTGGTAAGTAGAACAGAAAAATAAATATATGGTGCAGTTCATACGGCCCACTTAGTAACAAGAATACGATACGAGATAGGGGGTGCTCGGTACAAGTATCGGGTACTCGTCAAGGCTCCTAGTTGGGTCGTGACATTTGGATCCTACGAGACTAATTATTGTAATTGGAAGCCTAAAATGGCTAAGAACTGATGTGATCTGAGAGATCTAAGAATTTCGGGTTGGTATATGGACTCGCGAGTCCCCCATGGGTCACGATTCGTTAATGTTTGAACCTGTGTGTATTGGGAGATGGAAAAGGCCTTGGATTGCATTACATTGAATTTCATATCATTGCATAGTACATTATCTCATTGATTTCTTAGTTGTTGATTTACTTGAGTGTTGCATGTTTTATGTTAAATGCTTACTTGGAAACTTGATGGACTTGTGGATTACAAGCTTTTACCTAGGCTTATAGCCTGATATTATTGAGAATATTGTTATTGTGGACTAATAGCGGTTAAGTGTCGAAGTCGTAATCGTAGGCCAACCCTCATCTTCGTTTTCATTAGGGTCAGTCAACGATGCTGCGGAGTACAAGTTGATTTCCCGTAGTCACTCTACACTCGCTGTACATTTTTTTGGTGTGCAGAGTCTGTCCCTACAGGAACCTGTCTTAGAGGATTCGGGATGAGCTGCTAGATGATCTGTGGCATTGGATTCTTCTTCTTCATTTACTTATTCTTGTCTCCTTGTTTCCAATAGTGTATTAACTATTATCTCAAACTTGTATCAGTTTCTTAGTGGTTCTTGTATTAGTAACACCAGGATTTGGGTGGTTGTACTTGTTTCACGTATTTATGATTATGAGACTTAGTTTATAACTGTTAGATGACTTTATTTCTTTCTTTACGCATAATATACTTGTCAAATTTGACTTAATCGGTTATGGATGGTTATCCTACCTTGTGGGGGAGGTGCCTTGACGGCTTTGAAATTTGGGTCGTGACAATTTTCTAAAGGCTTAATAAAGCATTGCTCTTAGAGATTTTACGGTTGTGAAGGGTGAAGTACGGGGCCTTAGCCTTACACCGGAAGTGATGATAAACGAGTTTAGTAAAGTTACAAGGAGGAGAGTTCGATGTAAATAGATTCCATGAAGTTTGTCATATTTGGATTACTAGTGCTAGTTGACGAAGACGAAGATTTAAATTCATAAGGTATAGTCTATCAATATTCGATTGATGACTTAGCCCAATTTCAACTTTTGAGGTTGGAAGCGAAATCACAAGGTTGAGGATTCAGGAACAACATATTAGAATGGGTCAGCACAGACTTATGGAAGGCTTCTTGTTCACTTTATAAACATTTGGAGATAGTTCGGGTGATTATTGGTGACATTCAAGGAATGGTGCATTTTAACCGGGTAAGGTCTATTCATTTAAAGTCGGGTGGCTTACAATTATATTACAATTTTTTTATGGATATCCTAGTAACCCATTTGTTAAGAATTGATCGATTTCAGGTCAGAGGAGCGGTATGGCATGTTTACCGAGTGTTATAAGAGCTTACAAAGAGATTTAATAATATTTTGTTGATAGCAGCTATGCGGGAAAATATTAATGGTCTACGTGGATACTCTATGATATGTTGAGGTGGTACAAATAGATATGGGAAGTGTTTGGGGTGACTAGTTGATTATACAGATTGGACACGACAGGATAATCACTAGGATGATGAGCACAGTACGTTATTTGAATGATTAAGATGAATTGGACGATGAGTGTTGGCTCAGTAGTTTCACCTCGTTGAAACAAAACTAAGGGATTTGAATTTTGAGAAAAACACTTAGGATTAACTTCGAACAACCAAAAGTTCTTTTTGGTCTGAGGGAGTCATGATTTAGACTTGGAGTGTGTGACAACGTGTTTTTCATGGATTCTTGGTTACTAAAGACGGCTTTGGAAGGTGTATAAGAAAGATAAGTAAAATCAGGGTACTTTAAAGGTACAGGTTTGACGATTGACAAATGGGTTATGGTTTTAGCTAAAAGATTATGCTGACTATGATGATAATTTTTGAATTAACCAATTGCGCTAAGAGTTATGGTTATAATCAAAATCAAATGTGTGAGAATCAGGCTATTGAGCTTAGTTAAAGGAATATTTGGTGGATTAAAGAAACAAGCAAATCGCTATGGCCTTATGGTAGGATTACCACGCACTTTGGGGATGTTTGGTAGTACTTGGGGTCATTGTGTACCGTTTGACTAAGTCGGCTCTTTTCGTACAAGATCAGACAATTGAAAACTTGGGTGGAGTTTGCACGTCATTTCACCTTTAGACAGATGACTAGTCCGAGCGGACTATTCAAGTCCTTGAGGATATGTTATGAGCTTGTATGATTGACCTTGGTGGTCATTGGGATCGGTTCTGGCATTTGGCAGAGTTTGCTTACAATGATAATGCCATTCGAGTTTTGAGATGGAACCATTTAAGATATTATATGGTAGGAGATATCGTTCTTCGGTTGTTGGTTCGATGCATTCGCGGTTAGGCCTTGGAGTATAGGCTTGTTGACGGATTGTTTGGACAAGGTCAAATTGATTCATGAGAGGCTTCTCACAGCTTAGAGTAGGCAAAAGAGTTATGCAGATCAGAAGGTCCTTGATTTGAAGTTCATGGTTAGCAAGTGGGTTTTATTTAAGGTTTCACCCATGAAAGGTGTGATGAGGTTCGGAAAGAAGGACAAGTTGATCCCAAGGTATATTGGTCCCTTTGAGATTAGTGAACATATTGGTGAGGTGGCCTATGAGTTAGCTTGTCATCCGGTTTGTCGGGTGTTCACCCCATATTTCATATTTGACGCTTATGTGATTCAAGGGGTTTCAGTGTTGCTTGATCTGGATTTGACTTTTGAGGAAGAGCGGTGGCCAATTTGGGAGATTCGCAAGTTGAGATCCAATGAGATAGTTTCAGTGAAGGTTCAATAGAGACATCGTCCGATCGAAGAGGCTACTTGGGAGACCGAGTCGGACATGCGGAGTGGATATCCCCAGCTTTTCGATAGTTCATATTCCTTCTTTCTCTTTACGTTCGAGGACAAATGTGTGTTTGAGTGGTGGATAATGTAATGACCCGGGAGGTCATTTGAAGAACCGATGCTCTGTTTAGCGTTTCATCTATTCTAGAAGCATTATAATTTTTTTTTGAATTGCATGCAAAATTTAATGTCAAACGGATATCATTTGGTTCACTTTGGAAGAAAGTTTCATTTTGGAAATCTAGTATTTAATTATTTGGATTAATTGCTCATTTTGAGGAAACGTGCTCTGATTGGAGACCTTGAAATTTCATTAGATGTGTAATATGATTTATGACTTGTAGAAATTGACAGAACTTCTTTTAGAGCTCATTTAGTTGGTTATTGAAAATTACGTCTGTTTTAGTATTTAATATTCCTATTTATGGTGAAAAAACAAAACTTGAATTGGAAATTTGTTGATCCCGTTAGCATTGTATGATCATTTGTGACTTGTAGGAATTTTCAGAATTATATTTGGACTTCTTTTGGTCAAGTTTAGGTGTTTGAACCGTTGGCATAAGTCAAAAGCCTCTGACGTTTCGATGTACCCTTATATCCACTTGATGTTTGAATTGAGTTCGGATTGTTGGGATAGAAGTGTATCAAAATTTGTGAGTTGTAGCAACTCAAATCGTCGAATTCCGACATCGTATGAGGGAGTTATGGTTGTTTTAACGCGGACAGGTGTTTATGGTTTCTTGTGAACATGCAAATGCAAACTTTTGGTCGCAATGCAAGATCTGGTAGAAAATGCGACATTCTGGTGGCAAATGCGAAAACATCTGTGTTAATAATTCAAACTTCGTCTGTTTAGTATTTTCATCATATCTTGAGTTCTAGAGCTCCAATTTGAGCTACTGTTTTGGCATTCTTCTCATTATCAAGAGTTTAGAGCTCCAGAAGTCATAGAGTGTTCATTGTGTATAAGCTATCCATATATATTCTGCTCAGATAGTGGCGAGCCGTTTAGAAGTTATTGTGTGTTCATTGTCATATGAACTTTTCCCAGATATCATGCTCCTAGTAAAGTGGAGCCTTTCAGTTCATTTTTAAAAGAAGTCACATTTCCTCCTTTCAGCCTTATATAGGTTGAGTGGAAAGATGTTCCGAAGTGATAAGGCATAGCATACGTTTCTTAACATTGTCCAAAAGCCTAAAGTCATCTGAAGTAGCATAGGTCCCAGTTTATAAAGTCATATCGATACCGTCATGATCAAATTTGTCCTTTGTTTTATGCTTATGATTACGCACTTCTTTTTGTTATTCTTGCTCCTAATGTTGAGGTTATAAATCACCTTTAAGGGTTAAGAGTTCCTCTATTTTGAGATGAATCACAGTGAATACTAGATCTTTTTTTAATTTAATTCGCCCAGTGGGCCTTTTATTTAAATCAAATCAAATGAGTCAAAACGAAAGACTGGCCCAAACCGGGTCCAGCCCAAAATAAATACAATGAAAATAAAATAAAAATTGAAAAATCCAAAAATTAGGAAAGTGGCTATTTGCAGATTGTTTCCCTAAAAACTCAGTTGCTTCCCTCTTTTTCACCGCTTCACCCTCTTCAATTCTGGTGCAAATATGAAGATTTAGCTATCTTTCGCGGTGAAATTCAACCGTGTTGAAGGTTTGTTTTGATTTGCCCCAAGAATTGTTGATTGATTCCTGAAATATGCTCAAATTAGGAATAGAAATCCCTTATATCTCGAGTGTATTTGTTGACTTCCCTCTCCTCAGACGTTGTTCATCATCATCGACTCCATCTCCGACAAAACATAATCTTTCAGCTAAGTAATCGATTGACTCTTGCTTCACTCGTATCTTTATTTTCATTCTTCTTCCTCTAATATCCTCCTCTGCAGGTGATTTTTCCTTTGTCCCAGTAATATGCATATGGGATTCAGCTCCATTTGTGTCATGACCCAACGGGAGGGCCATGACGGGCACCCGGAGCTAACCTACCGAGCACCTCTTAACATACTTCTCATAATCATATCTAGGTGAGCCACATGGCTAACTCATAATTACCACAAACTGAAGAGACACAAGTTCCATCGAGCATATGCACGTCTATATAAACATCATCAACTATGCCCATATGTACAAGCCGACAAGGCTGCCAAAAATGATGTACAAAAATATGAATGGTAAGGTTATGGAGCATCTAACCATATACATCTGCCTACGAGCCTTTACAAGGAGTACATAATATCATAAAGATATCACAATATCATTACCATGTTGCATCAATACACACCCTAATCCAACAGCCGAAGCATCGCAATAGATAACATAACCTTCCGATCCTTCTTGAAGTGTCAGAACCGAGGTCGAAGTCAATCTGTTCTTCAACCCTGAAAACTGCGCTCACAAGCATCCGTCCATTGAAATTTAGGTGATTTCTGAGTCAGCTTTGTCAGTGGTACAAAAATAAAAAAAATCCTTCTACAAATCCTCTGTAATAACCTGCCAGACCCAGAAAACTATGAACTTCAGTAGGTGTTGTAGGCCTTGGCCAAGTCTTTACAACTTCAATCTTCTGGGTATCCACCCGAATACCAACAGCTGAAATAATGTGCCCCAGAAAAGTCACAGAATTCAACCAGAATTCATATTTAGAAAACTTTGGATGCAACTTCCGGGCCAGAAGAACAATACGTAAATGATCTGCATGCTCTAACTAGGTTTGAGAATATACCAGGATTTAATCTATTAACACAATTACAAATGAAATTAGTAAAGGCCTTAATACACTATTTATCAAATCCATGAATATCGCCGGTGCATTAGTCAACTCGAACGAAATGTCTTTCTCTCTAACTCTCACCTGGTGGTACCCTAATCTCAGATCTATCTTCGAAAACCATTTAGCACCCTGCAGCTGATCAAATAAATCATCAATTCTTGGGAACGAATATTTGTTCTTTATGGTCACCTTGTTTAGATGTCTGTAATCAATACACATTTCCAAGAAGCCATCTTTATTTCTTACAAACAACACAGATGCTCCCCACAGTGACGAGCTAGGCCTAATAAAGCCTTTCTAGAGCAAATCCTTCAACTGCTCCTTCAATTCTTTCAATTCTGTAGGAGCCATTCTATAAGGAGGAATAGATATTGGTTTAGTATCTGGTAACACATCAATTGCAAAATCAATCTCCCATTCTGGTGGAAGACCTGGGAGCTCATCCGGAAACACATCTGGAAACTCATTAACCATTAGAACAGATTGAATAGTCGGTGTCTTTGCTCCTGTATCTTGAACCCGGACTAAATGATAAATACAACCTTTAGCAATCATCTTCCTTGCCTTGAGATAGGAAATAAATCTACCTCTCGCGAACGTTGTGTTACCCTTCAACTCTAGAACTGGCTCTCCTGCAAATTGAACACGAACCATTTTTGTCCTACAATCAACATTGGTATAATAGGAAGTCAACCAATCCATACCCATGATGACATCAAAATCTAAAATATTCAGCTCAATCAAATCAGCCATGGTATGATGGTCACAGACTACAACCACACAATTTTTATATACCCGTCTAGCTATCACCAGGTCACCAACAGGTGTAGACACTTCAAAAGGTTTAATTGACTCAGGTTTTGTTACACTTCATATCTTCGAAGAAACACTTATCAAATTTGAAACATAAGTACGTTGAGTTATAGTTAAGCAAAACCACTTTGTAATATAAGGATCAAGCATTATTAAGTATATTTAATGAGTGAAGGATGTATATAAGGCATACCGGAAGGTTTTATAAGGAAATGAGTGGAAGAAATGGAGTGGTACGACTTTGGAGAAAGGATGGGTGAAGTTTTGTGTGAAACTTTTTGTCCAACTTGAGGGAAGCATATCTCTCAACATATGAAGTGTTTTAAAGTGAAACAAAAGCCTAAAATGAATTTCGTCGCGTCTAGTTTCCAACGCAACAAACCACTCATCGATATGACATCGGAGTAGAGAATTAGGGACGTTACAAGTTCGGCTGACAAAGCAGAAACGCGTGCTACATTACTGCTACAGTAACCGACTTGCTACAGTGCTGCTATAGTAAACTGCTACAATGACCCGACCCGAATTTGACCCCTATAAAAAGGGTAATAACCCCCTTTTTCATCAGATTTTGCCCAGAAAATTCCAGAAATCAGAAGAGAGAGAGAGTGAGGGAATAAAAAAGTGAGCAATTTTCAAGTAGCGGAGTAGTAGTTTAGGTCCGGGTAACGCATGGTTTTGATTCTAGTATTGTTTTGCGGTGGATTTTAGCGTGGAAATTGAGGATATTACGGTTTTAACAAGAATAAGGTATGAATCTCTTTCTATTTACGTTAATACCGGTTTATTCTCGAAGACAAAGTCGTTAAATAATTGTATAGTAAGTTGGTTAGTTATGGAAGATGGAAAACAACGTGTGGGCTGTTTTATGGCACATGTTGGTGTTGAAAGTGATGTTGTTAATGTTGGTATTGATGTTGTTGTTGTTGGTTGCTGAATTACGATTTTGGGCTAGGCATATAAACAGAAGAGATGCTGCCGAAATTTCGGCAGATTCTAGAAAGATTTATTTGAAGGCTTAAGATAAGTATCACAACGGACCTAATTATAGCATGAATGGTCTTATATGTAGATTGCGAGACCGGAAATAAGTGGAAGAGCCGAGACGGGAATTTTTAGGTATGTTAAGGCTCGTCCCTTTCTTTCCAAAGGCATGATTTCTTTCTTGTGAATCCATATACGTTTCCGAAAATGTCCTTATTCTCAAAAGCTAGAGATTCATGATTCTTAGAGTTTTTATCACGCTAAAGATAAGTATGTTTTATGATGAATATGATTCTATTTCTAGAAATTCCTATGTTATAATTCCCTACATATTTTCCATAACCTCCTTGTTTCTAAAAGTTAGAAGTTCATGATTCAAGGGCATGACTCCTTTTCTGATAATCCATAAATGCTTTCCAAAATGTCCATATTTTCCAACCCAGAGATTTATGATTCTTTAAGCTCTTATGACAACAACGATGGATATGTTTTTACAACGATAACGATGATGTCAAAGATGAGAATATTTCTATGATGATCATGATGACGATGATTTCATGTTTGAGAATGCCAAGCTTATAAGTTCAATGTGAATATGAGAATGTTGAGCTACTTCTTGATTTTCTCCATTTTATTCATTGATGACGATCCTATTTCTAGAGGCTCCAAAATGTATGAATTGACGCTTTATGAGATTTATGATCTGGAAAATGAATAAAATGAAGTGTAGAGGCCCTTTTATAGGTGCCAAGCTCGAGTTGGGCCGGGTCACCACATAAGTGGGCTTTTAATTGAGCTTCTCGGATTTTTTGCACAGGTTTGTATTCTTCTAGCTGTCTATTTTAAAATGCCCATAACTCCCTACTCCGATATCGTATCGATGAACGATATTTTGGGTTGGAAACTAGACTCGACGAATTCATTTTAGGCTCTTGAAACACCTCAAAACTCCTGATATATACTAGGAGATATACCTCTCTGAAGTTGACCCAAAATTTTGTCCAAACATCCACCAATGTTTTCAAATTTTTGACAAACTTATTTTTCTTCGATTTGCTTGGTCCCAGTACCTTTAGACACTTGGTTAACACTTGTTAAGAGTATTCCTTAACTTTATAAGGGTTCTATGACCTCTTCGATCTTACGTTAGTTAACTCACAATGTCAACGACGCGAATATTTTCGAGGTGTGACATTTTCCCCCTTTAAAACATTCGTCCTCGAATGTTAAGCTCTTAGGAATGCTACAAAAATATCGCCAGAATTTCCCTTGTAATTGTGCTACTACCATCCTGTCGCATAACCCAAAATATACAGTGCCTCATAGGGCTACAACATCAATATCCATATTGGCCACACACGACCAAGAAATCATTCAAAGAAACATCACATACCTGAAGATAATGGTGTCTCTGTCTGGAGATTTTTTGCTGAAATGCTTCTCCATCTCTTGTCTGCATACCGTTCAATTGTATCAGTACTAATTGATTCTACTCATCTAGTTAGTATTCTCTTTAACTCTCTTGGGTTGCCTTATACTGCTTCTTTGGCATTCCCCAGTCTTATTGCAGTGGTGCTCGATAATTTGTTATACAGGAGCGCCTCAATTTCGGATAATTAGCCTTTCTTGGATTCCTTGGTTTCCTTATATGAGCAATAACATGGTTCCTTCTTAACATATACAGTTCTTTCTCATGCGCTTATTGACTCATCATGTTTACGTACATGTAGACTCTCCATTCATAGTTCACAATTCCTTTGGTATTTCTTGATTACTGTTATTTTACTACCAATGGGTGTATTCTCGAGTTTGCTGAATTTCTTGTCCAAGTAATTCTTGAATATCATCCTCCCTTTCTTATGAATAATATTTATGCACGTACTCATGGTTATCCCTTTTTCCTTATCACCTGTTTGTCTACTAGTTCATGCCTTACCATCCTCGTTGTCCCTTGACCTCTATC
Source organism: Lycium barbarum (assembly GCF_019175385.1). Taxonomy (NCBI): domain Eukaryota; kingdom Viridiplantae; phylum Streptophyta; class Magnoliopsida; order Solanales; family Solanaceae; genus Lycium; species Lycium barbarum. The sequence continues at coordinate 104,171,145 of NC_083338.1, read as the reverse complement.
GTTTACATCCTTATATGCTCACTTACCCAGTATTTACCATATACCTTTATTCTCTTTTGGTCTCATTCTCTTTATCGCCTTAAGGATAACCTCAGAAGCTCGTAATATAGTATCCCTTGCTTTCTCGAGATTTCGTTCCACCCATACACCTCACTTGATTCTCTCTTTCTCCTTTCTAATAAAGCCTCTTATGTTTGGTCTGGGCTATTGGTAATTCTTGTACTTATATCAAGAATATCTCGAATCTCTTTTAAGTGATCCTCTTCTTTCAATTTATCTTTGAAGTTGCTAGTCCTTAGTCCAACTGATGAATTAGGGATAAGTTTGGAAATTCGTCGAAATGTGAACCAGGTTTCTTACTATGCGGTGAATTCAAATTATTTCACTCTTTCCTTTGAGATTCTTCTTAGACTCTTATACTTCGCTTGATTCTTACCAGCTAAATCTTCCCTATAATCTGGCATACCCTATTTGTTGCTTGAGTTTATTAGCCGCACAGATATTCGAAGCCCTTAAATACTCATTTCCTCTATTTACCTTTTGCGATTAAAGATTTTTGTTTGTTCCCCCTCCTATATTAACCTTATCCTTTAGCCAACCAAATCTAATTTCTTCTTTTAATGCCATCATAAATCAATGTGCAATTTATTTCCTACTACCCGCTCTTTCATTTGCCCAGCTCATACTGTTCTGTAGTTCTTCTTTACTAAGTGGTGGTGCCATAGTCAGGCGTCATAATTCTTCCAATATCTTGTCGATCCTTGTCCTACTCACAATTACTTTAAAAAAAAATCTCTTTTTCTTCCTCCTTTCATCCCTTTCTTATCTTCCCTTTCGATGCCATAACTTGTTCATATTTATACATATCCCTCGTATATTCATGTTATTTCCTTTATAATCGAATTTCTCTATCCCTATCAAGACTCCCATCTCATGCTATCGATGTTTTGCCTCTTGGCCAGACTTATTAGCTTATAAACCTTCCTCTTGTCCTTGATGGTTACACAAGTTCCTTTAACCAGTATATTAGTGCATCCTTCTTACTTTAGCCCTTAGGTTCTTTCTTGACTTCCCTTGCTCATAAAGTTCTCTTCTCCGCTTGCCACTCCATCGCATTAGCCCTGGAATTCGTAGAATAGTCTATTAGAGGTACGGATCCTTTCTATTTCAAAAATCATCTTTTAGGGGGGGGGGGGGGGTTCCGTTTTCTAGGTGAACGTATCAATATGGCTTCATATTGATCCTTTCGGGTGTGCCTTAAGAGTTGGAAATCCCTCGACACCTTTCATAAAACCTGTTTATTCTTTCACAGGTTATGTCCATACCCATGGTTATTATGCTTTAATCCTGCTTATCAAGATCTGTTTCCGGGATCTTCGCATTCATCCTATATCACATATTGCCATACTCTATCCTTCCTGTTTACTCACTTTAAGAATTTATCCGAATAGCTCTCCGCCTCTACCGCCACCTTAACCCTTTTCTCGGAAACTTTAGTTGACCCTTACTAGCAACATACATCGCTTACTTACACTTCTCTTCTTTCTTATAATATCATAGTCTTCTTCTTACTCTTATGTAACATATCCTTATTATCCCTGATATTGGTGCATCGTGATTATCCAACTTTAACATTTGGAGAAAACAATATCAATTTGTCCTGTAGCACCTGCTACCTTAAATTCAATACCCAGCTCAATCAATACCTTTAGCATATCGCAAGATCGATCATAAGGGCACCCACAATATTTAATATGGCTACACATGAGTTATCGTTTACATTGCTTATTAGTACCTCACTTACGAAATATGCCAATGCTATTTAAAGCTTTCCTAAATCTGTAGCTTTAATACATCTCCCCTCATCTTTGCCTAGCTAGTCAAACTCATACCTCGTGATCATTTAAAATTCCAATCATAAGGCTCATATGCTCCTAATTTCCCTCGGCTATTCTGGTTTCTCATATTTTCGTACGTCTGAATATGTAGGACTTCTTAACATACTTTCTAAGTCCTAATTATCAGCCTCTAGCAATATAGACTTAACAAATGATCTCCTCTCGAACACCTACTCTTCTTTCCTTTTTATTCAAAAGCCGACATCGTTCTGGTTTTTCTGTTGTCAGGTGACCTTCACCACATCTGTCTGTATAATCAAGGTAAGCCTGCCTATAAGGATCACACCCGTCCTCTTTATTGCTGCATGGTCTTTCGTCATATATATTTTAAAAATCAATTTGAGATTCTAGTGGAAACCCAAATAAAACTCTGTAATGCATTTCTCCTATGGTTAGAACAGTCCTTTACTCACCTGGTTGGATAAATGCTATCGTAGCTTTTGGAACTCCTGATATCTAGAAAATTTTCATAACCACAAGTCAACATACGCGACTGTCTTTCTTTCCTAGTCCCGAGGTTCCTAGTAGCAGAATTGTCTTTGTCGCAATTACCCATAACTACTTCAGTTATTGATTTTCGTAAAATCCCCGATTGTCGACCATTAGAGGATATCCCATAGTAATCGCACATAAAATAAAGAGTTCCAGTAAGATAATCCGCATACCTATGACCGGCCTGTCCTGATCGTGGTCTTGGGGACTTTAAGGTGAAATATCCCTCTCATCATCCTCCTACCATCTACTCGTCTGACCATCCTCATCTCCCCCATCAAAGTTTGAAGGGCATGAATACTCTGGAATCTATTGATTAACTGAAGGCCAAGACCGAGGGCCAGAATACTCCGTAACACTTACACTCGTGGCTGCTCTGATGTAATGCTCAATCATAAGAGATACTAGAGGGCCAAATCTAGTGTAGGCCCGAGTGAACCACTCTAAATCTAAAACTCTGGGAGTAACCCCACACTTAAACCAATAAAGCCTACCTGCACACAAACAATACCAACAAGCCGGCGAGGCTGTAATCTGGATATATATATATATATATATATATATATATATATATATATATATATATATATATATATATATATTGACCATCTCATTTGAATAGGGAACTCACAGCCAAAATATAAATACACAACTGAGCAAGTCGACGAGGCTGCTATGTAAGTTGAAAAACAAAACCGGGAGCCAACAAGGCCACATAACTTCCTAACTACATACAACTGTCTACAGACCTCTAGGGAACACGAGTTGTTGAAAGGACAGGACAAGGCCCCGTCATGCCCATATGTATGTACGTCGAAATAGCATACCAAAAGGGACTGCAGCTCCGAACTAAGGAGAGCGCCTTGACTGCTGTTGAGTGGAAGATCTACTAAGCCGGATCGTCTGTCTGGCTACCTGAACCTACGGGCATGAATGCAGCGCCCCCAGACAAAGAGACATCAGTACGAATAATATACTGAATATGTAAGGCAAGATAACAACTGAAATGAAATAACAGGCTATACTCTTGATATTGCAGGAAAGCATCTGGAGGTGCTCTACCTAGGTTGCTTTTCATCTGGGGCAAGATAACACAACTCTATAGATATAACTCTGTGACCCTAGGGTCAAGCATAGATAACTCCATGACTCATAGGACAGGTATAATCAACTCCATGACCCGTAGGTCAGGTATGCGCAACTCCATGACCCGTCGGTCAGGTAACAACTTCATGACTAGGCAATAATTCCATGACCCACAGGCCAGGCAACAACTCCATGACCCGTAGACTAGGCATTTTGTCTCACTGACCAAGTGGCCAGGCTAAATAAAATGTAAATATATATATATCATGCATGTGCTGAAAAATACCGACTATGTAACATGTCCCTTCTGTCTCTCTATGAACTCTAGGACACCGAAGGGGATATGGCCCCTCAGAAAGAATAACAGAACACCCAGAAGTCAGGCAACAATATGACAAGCTCTACTTAGACAAATCTCTAGTCACAAGGTTCATTACGCTCTTACCATAGATGGGATCATGCCAAGAAAAAATGGAACAGACTTAACATACCTGGAAGTTCACTTCTCGACTTTCCAACCTACTTCCGATCTCGCAATCTACATATAAAACCATTCATACTACTGTTAGGCTTATCGTCGTATGCTTATCTTAAGCCTTCAAATTAAATCATTTTAGAATCTGCCGAAATTCGGGTTGCATCTCCCCTATATCCTCTACTCCATCCAATCTTCAAAATAACTCCCAGAGCACAATAAAATATCAACAATCCCATAATCAAAAGATTACATTTAAACTATACCCAATTTAATCCCAAAACTTATTTTCATAATCAATACATAACCACAAATTCATACAACCCCTTATACCCTTGTATATTACAATTCCTTAACATCATTATTATCCATCATAACAAGATTATGCTCAAAACATACTAATAAATGTAACTCAAGTTAATTCACAACTAAAAATATCATCAAATGTATATTTGGACTTTTCCTCCAATTTTCTTCTCCTGAAATCTTAACATAATTACCAAACAAACTCATAAACATGAAACTAAGATGAAATCTTACCTCAAAATTCAAGAACACTTCAATTCCATGGTTACTCCACCTTAGAAATACTCACCCAAACATCTTCAAGAAGAGGAGACAAGTGTAGACCTCACTTGAAAACCTTAACCACTTTAATCTTCACTTGGATCTTTGGTTTAAGATTAGAAATATGTTTGGAGAGGTTTCTAGGGCTTTCTAGGACTCGGGGTTATGTTAAAAATGAAATACAAATGACCAAAATTGTCATATATACTTGTAGGAATATATGTGCATGTTGTGGAAGTTGGAGGAATGTTCTAGGGGATTTGGGATATGTTTAGGGAGGTTTGGATATTGGATGAATGTTGTGGGATGTTCTAGAGAGGTGTGGAGATGTTAGGAGATTTCTAGAGGGTTGTGGAGTTGAGGAAAATGAATAAAATGAAGTGTATAGGCCCTTTTATAGGTGCCAAGCTCGAGTTGGGCCGGGTCACCACATAAGTTGGCTTTTAAGTGAGCTTGTCGAATTTTTCGCACAGGTTCCTTTATTTCAGGCTGTCTGTTTTAAAATGCCCATAACTCCCTACTCCGATCCCGTATCAACGAACGGTTTATTGCATTGGAAACCACACTCGACGAACTTCATTTTAGGCTCTTGAAACACCTAAAAACGTATGATATACCAGGAGATATACCTCTCTGAAGTTGAACCAAAATTCTGCCAATTTTTCCAAATTTTTGACAAAATTATTTCTTGGATTTGTTTGATCCCGGAACCTTTAGAAACTTGCTTAACACTTATTAAGAGTATTCCTTAACCTTATAAGGGTTCTATGACCTTTCGAGCTTACATTAGTTTACTCACGACGCAAACGATGCGAAAATTTTCGAGGTGTGACATTATCATCATCATCATAAAGAACATTTGTCAACAATATCATGAGAAGCTTGAGAATTATGAGCTTATAGCATTTCTAGGAATAGGAATATAATGGATATCATGTATAGGTTCACAACAAAGGAATCATGCCTTTAGAAAGAAAGGGTTAGCCTTAACATACCTTTACGTCTCCTTAACTACTTAATGTTCTCCTCCCAAGCTCGCAAATCTACATTCAAGAGGATTCATACTATGTTTAAGTCTTGAAAACACCCATAAGTTCACACTAGAGTAACTAAGGAGCTAACGTAATTTGGGCAGCACTTCCCCTATATTGTCTACCTCCACCAATTACCAAAACAACTCCCAAACGGCCATAACAACATCAAAAATACCATAATCAAGGAATTATATTCAATTTAATCTCAAATTAATCCAAAATCCCCTTTCAAATTCACCTCATAGTCATCAACTTCAATTTAACACTTTCTGACTTCACCACTTTAATTCTTTTGCTTTCCAAAAGTTACTAAACCTTTAAATAAACTCAATAATATAAATAATATGAATAACATACCTTATAATAGAAGAACTTCACCTCACTCAACTTCTCTCAAGACCAAGTTTATCACAACCTTGCAGAGAAGCAAGAATAATCATCTTTCATGGATTATCTTGGAGTTTTTGATGTTTTGATCATTCTTTTGATGGTGTGGAAGGTTCAGAGTATTGTGGAACCTTCAAGAACTCTCTAATAATTTGGGGAAATAAGTGTGGGAGGTGGTATGAAAAATGGGGTCCTTTAGGGTTTTAAAAGGGCTGAACATCGTCCCACCGCCTCGTGTTGCGGAGGGTATGCGGCACCACATACTCAGTATGCGCCCGCATACTCCCTCCCCAACATAGGGGTGGGTGGGGGGTGATGTTGGACAGTAGGCTCAGCCAAAATGGCAAGTTTCCGGCCAATATGCTGCACAACATACTGAGTATGCGGCCGCTTATTTCCCAAATTTCATGATTTCACGAAAATGCGTTCCTTTCGATTCGTTTGACCTCCAATCCTTGTGGAACCTCCTTGGCACTTTTATAAATCTTAATTAACAATCTAAGGAGCCGTATAACTCCCCCTCAAGGTAATTGTGAACAATGCATAACTCAAATTACACGAAATCTTCCCAAAACATCACTCAAGTTTCTAATCCCTCAACGAACTTACTTCAGCGGTTGATTTAACTCCGAAACCTTAAGGTACACACTTGAAATTATTAAATTCCCTCCTTAAACTTGTAAGGGCTTCATATCCACTTTGGGCTTGCGTTAGTTTACTCATAATTCAAATGGCACAAAATTTCCCAATTGTAACAATTTGATCTTAGGTATGCATCCATTCTTTTCCCCATTATAGTAGCATTGTGTAATTCTTCCATGGTTGCGCCTGTGTTAATGTTGTGCTCTGTATCCTGTAAACCTTTTTTTTCCAAGTATCAAAAGACATGTGGCATTGTGACCATTCGTTGTTTACTTTTCCCAAATGTTGCTTTTTATCTGCCTTTTTTTCTGGACATGTTGTATCTTTTGTGTGTCTGCAAAAAACGTGAAACTTTGTGCTTCCTTTCTTTTCATGTTTTGGATTGTGTATATTAAGTAACTCCAAAAAATAAAATGGAGTTAGAAAAAACCACCATGTTCTCCTTCATTTGGACTTGAACATAATGGTGAATCTTTGCCCATTATCTTTCTCCACAGAACCCTTATCCATTTCATTCACTCTCCTCATTCAGCTTCTACTCCTGATTCTCAAATAGGGAATTTGTGACTTATCACTATTGAGAATTTTCCGGCAAATTGTTGTTAAACCTTGAAAATCCTGACAATAAGTTGCTCCTTCATTAACAGACTGATTTACCAAGGCATCTGCTAACTTATTCCCCTCTCTCAAAATATGACTGAGAGAAACAATCATATTATTCCTCAATTCCCTTGTCTAAATATTATTCCCATCGTGTTGGGCTTTCACAGATATTGTACATCCAAGGCATGACATCCTAAACACATGTTCCCTCTTATATGAATTCTTGCGTAAAGGATAAAAGTACTCGAGTCAACATATCATATGCTATTCGAACACACTCTTTTGCTACTGACGTCCCTTCTTGTGGAGGCTGCGTTCATGCCCGCAGGTAAACAGGTAGACACGTCTGATTCCTAGGAGCTCCACCAGCGGCACATTGAAAGCCCTCCAGTTGTTTCGGAGCTTCAGTATATTGGTACTACTCTTGTGTACATATTTGGGGATGGTGAAACTCGGCCCCGTCTTGTGGATGTATGTATCTTATTTAGAGGCTCGTAGACAGACATACGTGGATAGATGTCTTGTAACTTGTCCGTCCTTATTGTTGTATAATATTTTGGTAAAACTTATTGACATACGTTTACAGATAAGTTATTGATGACTATGTTGAGTAAAATGTGACTGTATCGTCCATATGGCCCACTTAGTAGTAAAAATGGAATATGAGACCAAAGGTGCTCGGTAAGCTAGCACCGGGTACCCGTCATGGCCTCTAGCAGGGTCGTGACATAACAACATAGACATACCTGAAGGTTGTATCTCAGTCTGGATCTCATTGGGTAATGGAAACAAATGCGGATATCTGGATCTCATATCTTTCTTAGCTTCTCAAGTCATCTCTTTTACCGTCACATTCTTTCATTGTACTATTACCGAGGCTACATCTCTGTTTCTCAATCCACAACCCTAGAACTTTGGCGATCTGAGAGGGTAGTAGGAACTTTCTCATATGATAACTGTTTTGTAATCCAAATATCATCAATTGGTACAAATGTGGGCTTAATACACTGGCAGAGCATAGACGTGTTAAAGGCTGGATATACAGATTCCAATTCTAAGGATGAATCTCGTAGGCCCTTCGGCTATCATCTTGTGAAGTCTATGGTATCCAAGGGTAAACTTATCGCGCTTATTACCTATCATAAATCTCTTCAGGATGAGAATCCAAATTTCAAACAACCTGACATTCTCCCTGTTGACACCTAATTTTTGACCACCCATAATTTACTTTACCTGCTCAGGATCCTTGGATAATAAATAAGATAATTTTGCACACCCGCAGAGATTTTGAAATAATCTTGAACAATTATTTAGGTTAACATTTTACTTCCATAAATTAATAGGGACACTTTCAAAGCTTTATTAATTTCAGAAATTTACCAGCATATCACATCATTTTACAGCACTTTCTATAATTCCCCGGGCAGGCCAATACGATTTTAAATAATTGTCCATTTAATTTAGCAAAAATCAGAAAAGTTAGATAAAAAAGCATCTTCATTTATTTTTTATCCAAGGGACTTGAGTAATTAAAAGAATTTGCTACTTTTACCCCTCGAGCTTTGAATTATTGCTATAAGCATATGTGTGCCACTTATGGAAAAATCATTTTTATTATTATTTATTATTTATTATGATTTCTAGCCTAATTACTATTATTAGGCATTAGTGACCGCCACGTGGTTAACCAACTCATGGTTCGATACAACTGGCGTCATTTTGCAAATTTCTGAATTCCGGACGGCCTTAATTGAAATGTCCTAGTCATGGACAGATTAATTAAGGATGTTAATGCAAATCAGTCCTAATTAGTTAAATTAAATACCGGAATAAGACTAATCTCGTAAATAATTTATTGCGGAGATATTTGCGCTATTAATTACAATGATTGACCATAATTGCGATTTTTATTTACTGAAAGGCCAATTTAAGGTTATCTTCTACAAAATGGATTTCAGAACTAGTTTTTAATTTTGTTACGTCCTTAGTCGCTCTCGTTTTAATTATTTCTTTTTATGATTTCGTACTTTAAGTAACAACCTATTTTATTGGACTAATTGTTTTTCCCTACGAGTGTATATACACTCAATATGTGCGCGTGTACGTGCGTAATATACGAAAGGGTTCAGATTTGTAAAAAAAAAAAAAAATGGCCTGGTCCAGCCCACAAAGGGGCTGACCTGGCCCAAGCGATAATATAATACTCCCTCGGTTCAACGACTAACATAAGAGGGGGGGGGGGGGGCATAATGTTATTTTTCACAAAGGGCTAGGGGAAAACCCTAGCCGCCCTACTCCCTCACTCATCTTCCCTTAATCGCCAACTACTGTTGCTCCCACCAGTAATGACGTCGTTGGGGTGGTTGAAAGAGGACGAACCATTTACGGCTTCGTCCTTTTTCCTCATGTTTTGATTGATTTCCATCCAAACAGCCCCTATAAGGTACCATTCTTGATTTTTGTTTGTTTTTTTACTTCATTTACAGTTGTGAGGGACGATTATGACCATTGATTTTGTATGAATCTTGAATCTGAGCCCTTCTATTGCGATTTGGGTTTGAATTTATGGATTCCCACATCGTTGTTTTAAGTCTTGAGTGCATTCTGGGGTTTCTATAAACAGAAACCCCCTTCCACGAGTAAAAAGTGGTCAAACTTGAAAAGTGTTAAGAAATTTGAGATTTAAAAGCTCTCAAAAGTTGAAATTTTTTGTTTTCCTAAGGTTATTTCTATTTGCTCAAAACCTAGTCTAAGTTCTGGTTCTTTATTTTTTTTTTTTGTTGGGCTTGTGTTTGGAGAGGGAGTCCCTTTCAAATCCCCATTTGGTCTTGGCCGTGCCCAAAAAAGGTAACATTCTTTTTATTTATTGCTTTCCTTTTTAATTCCTGACAAATTTTCTTTTATTTGTTTATGTTTGAATGATTTGTTGTTAGTGATAAGTAGTTATTTTCCAACTTTTTGATTATTATGTCAATTTTTAGTTTAGGATTGGTGATAGATATAGACAATAGATGAATGTTGTTAGTTCGACTAGGATATGCTTTTATTTGGTCTGTTCTTGAATGGTCGGTTGTTAACACTTGAATGGTTTCTTTTTAGTTGTTATGGTAATTTCCTTGGACTAATTCCTTGGTGCTGATGAATATAGATAGGTATTATTGTTGTTGTTGTTCAGATTGAGTCAAGTTATGATGTTTGTTCTTCCTTAAAAAAGTCAAAATATTGTGGGAAAAAAGGGTCTGTTTCTGTGCCATGGGTGGAGGGTCTGTTTTGTTGAACTTAGGATCAGATAATGAATTGGTTTGTTTTGAGATAGTGGCTGAGGTTTTGTTTGATAATGGTATGGATAAATAACACAATAGTTAAGAGAGGGGAACAGAGTGGCCAGTTACTTTTGGTTAAATGAAAGGAAAAATGAAGTTTATCAAAATTTAAAGGGTCAGTGAAGGGGTTATGCTTCAGTCTAATGTTGATATGTGTCTATAGTGTATATCCTACTTTCCATTGGCAGAGGAAGTGTTATTTGAATAAAAGTGATTATGAAAAGAGAGGTGTGGCATATCTTATCTGTTTTTTTTTTCTTTTTCTTTTTGTGGATCATGTGAGTCTTTCTCCTTAAAATTTGATTATTTGCATCTAATGTTAAGCCTCCTATCTGGAAATTCCTATTTGTTTGATTGAGTTGTCCTCATCATGTACACCATTAATTCTTGTTTTGATCTCTTATGAGAGTGCAGACCAGACCCCTCATTTCTTTCTGAGCATATGTGTTTGGCTTAGAGCAGCTTGCCTCCCTTGTGATGAATGAACCCTGCATGCTCTCCCTCCTTCTTTTCTGTGCTCTTGCTTGTTTTCTTCCAACTTGCACTCTCTGAATTTGTATGGACTAGAGTTGATCATATCTTGTTTGACTGCTGCCTGGAATGCCATTTCTTAAGATGGTAAGACTGTAATAATAATTCCTCCTTCTCACTACAGTTTGAAACATGAATGACCTAGGACCTATGAGACCTTTCCTATCCTTCTAGTCACCCACCTATTCCAAATAGATCAATATAGATAATTTAGTATGCCAACTTGCCTCTCTAATGTTACCTATGCAACATGACTCAATTTCCTTGCTTGGTTGATTGTGCTCTTGCCCTGTGGGGTCTGTACTGACCTGCTAGTTCTATGATCAGCCTATGGTTGAACTTTGTGATCCATGCTCGTGCATTACAGCCCTTTCATGCATTTGTAGGTCATACTATCATTAGCATTTCATCCATATACTTGGTTCTTATCTGCACTTGCTTATTAGTTCATCACTCTTGTCTGTTTTCAACATCATCATGACTAGTCCATCCTCTCTGAACATCATGTCAGCTTTATCATGACTTTCTTATGACTTCTAGGCATGCCATCATTTGCATTATTCCTACACTACTCTGATTAATCCTCTCTGTGTTGTTGTTGACATGTATTCCTTGCATGTTATCCTGCATCTCATTACAAGCATCTCCTTCATCTCTTTCTATGCTTCCTTATAGTTCACAGCCCACTTGTATCCCTTTGCACTAATCACCCCTGCCCTATTATGTCCTCCCATGTATAATTTTGTGTCTCCCCTACCCCTTCTCCTTGCATTCCAGCCTGCCTGTCCATGCATACTTGCTTGTTTGTGCAACACCTCATCTGAAATAACTCTCAACATGCATTTAGTCACCTGCACAGTACTTTGCCAAGCCTTTCTCCTATTTCAACCTAAATACAAAACTAGTTAGTAAGCATGTCCTCTTGCTTTGGATAAGGTGTCTATATTGGTTGACTACTATGTTAGCCATACCTGCATCCGATGTGTGCCTCTTGCTTGAAATCAGTTCTATCTTCTCCTTGAACTGCCACCTTACTTGAAGGATTTTTGTATATTTGGCTTGCTTATTATTGCATTAAATGTGTTATCATCCATATCATGTGTGTCCCTCTATGCCTCTGTCACCTGAAACATACATGCCTTAAGATCATTGAATGATTGTATGGGCCACTTGAGTATATAATTTCCCTCTAGCCACTTCATCATAAAGTCTTTCCTGTCACATCTCTGCCTATCTCACCTTGTTCAGTGTGTGTTTATGTTTTGCCTATTCTTCCTGCTTACCTTTTCTGTCTTTTCTTATTTCTTTTTCTTTTCTGTCCTTGCTTGGTGTTGACATCTATGGTCCCTTCTTATTTTCTCTTAATATGTTTGTTCCCTACCCCTGTTTCCTTTGCTTGGTTGCACCATTTTGTTTGTTTTGCCTCACCCAGTCATGAAGTCCTTGGCATCAGCTTTGCCCACTATTTGTATATTGCTGCAATCTGCTCCTAATTGTGTACTATAAATACAGAAGTTAGCCCTTATGGCATTTATATGACTTATGCTGAACTTATGACCATGTTGCACCCCTTTGTTGATGCTAACCCTTCTGATGAGTTTTCTTGCCTTGCCTTGTCTTGTTCTATGGCCTCCCCTATCTCTGTTCATGCATGTCTTGTCCAGATTGCCTTGATAGTATGATCATAAACATTCTGTTTAAGCATGCTTGATGTTGCTTGCTTGTATGTACTAATCTGGCCAAAGAATAGTCCTGCATACTCCTTAATTCTATAACGACTTGACTTAAAAAATGGACCTGATTAACTCTTCTTCTTGGGCTGATCTTGCTTCGATTGTGTTTGTCATATTATTAACAACCTTTGCCCTCCTTCAAACTTGATATAAAATGCAAATAATACTCTCATGCTATGCCTCGGCCAATCTGCTGAATCTCATCAAATTATTTCGTAATCTTACTTGCTTTTTCTTGTTCCTGGACAGTATTGTTGTTTTAGCATCTGTAAGCTCAGTTGATTTTATTAAATCTTAGAGCTTTATGCTCTCTACTGTCTCACTTTGGGATTTATTAGTTTTGAAATGAGTCATGGTAGTTTGGGGTTATCTAAGCCTTTCCCAGTGTTAGCCATGCCGGGGGTCCCTAGATACCCCTTGGAACTTGTGCGACATCGGGTATACGGGGCAAGGACCCAGTCCCGATACCATGTCAAGTCTCAAACAAATAAAACCCCATTTTGGGACTACCACGGGGTAGGCATAAAACTTTATATGTCTTGTTTGATATGTATATAGGTATATGAATATAGTTTATTATTATTGTAGTGATAAGTTCAGCGATTACAAACTAACCGGTGTTTTCTTTCCCTCCCCCCCCCCCCCCCCCCCCCCCCTCCTCCTATGAATAAACTAACCGGTGGCTACTCGGGTCAAAATGAATAAACCACCCTCTTGGGCCTAAGGCCCAAGTAGGAATACTACTTCAAAAATAGAGTCCGGGAGACAAAGAAGATAGCGGGGCGCGTAGAAGGCCTAGTCATGGGTGAAACTGGCCAACTATGGGCTTGGTACGCCCCTAGTCTAACCTAGTCTCTTTACATTTTGATCAAAGACTTGTTTCCATTTTGATGTGCTTGTACAAATGTATTCAAAACTCATGTTATAGTGGAAATCCTTATGATTAGAATTAGACGTCTTAGGACAACGGTTCTTACGCCGTTTAGTCGACTTTAGGTCCCCGTACGCTATTTTTCCTATAAAACCCACAGACTTAACATAATTTTTCCTTTTATATAAAAGTAAGGTTTTAAATCATCCCTAAGCAGATCGCCATTAATTTTTCAAATTTAGCAAGCAAAGCACGTTTTACATATAATTAAGTTATGGGTTTTTTCCACTCCAAACCAAATCAGATTTACTTGGACAGTTTTTTTACAAAATAAATGCACCATCCATTTGGGAATAATACTGGGTTGTTTCTGCAGAAGACACAAATAAGATTTTGCTAAAGCCATAAAAATTATTTTTGAAAAAAAAAATAATGTATATATAAGAAACAAGTGGAAGTTTTTAGTATGAACGTTGTTTTGGCCCAAAGTTGGCCCAAATTAACCTCTCTTTTCAGACGGAATATACTCGTTAAAACATAAAATATCTTTACAAACGATCGTAAAGGCCTACGCATAATATAAAGTTCCGGATAAGGCTGAAACGTATCAATACGAGTCAACCCGAGCCTCGGTGTATGAGTATAAAATAAACAAGATTTCTTTGTAGATTATTTTTCACATAAAGGAAGCCTATTTACATCTGGATAATATAAATACAAAACTACGGTACCCCTATAAATAAAAGGGAATATATTCTTTAAAAACATATGATATGCATGACAGTTCACCTTTTTGCGAAAAATATAAACACAAAATAAGAAGTTTAAACAAATACTCATACACCGGGATTCGAAGGTTAACCGCAAGTACGAATCTTTAATACTAGGGTGCCTAACACCTTCACCAGGGGATCACTAGAACCCTTACCTAGAACTCTGGATTACAAAGGTTTTTTCACGGCGTTTGAATAAACCCTTCACCACTGGTTTTCCTAATTTCCTAAAAATTAGGTGGCTACTCTTTTTCAAAACAAGTCCGAAAGAGCGTCAGTGAGTTCGTAGTAGCCTTCTTGCACCGTAAACCCGCGCGAAAAAGCGAACCGTTACAGATGGCGCCTCTGCTAGGGAGTTAAAGGTTCTAACCATAAGGATTCCAGTATAATATGAGTATATTTATTTATAAACTTCTTATGTGTTTAATTTCCCGCACCTATTAACTGTCATTGCGTGCATATCATAACTCCACCACTCCTGGCATTTATTTTACACTTTGTTCCAAAGGCGACTTCGCTGAGTACGCGGTTGTTCCTTCACTATAAAACCAAAATCTTTTTCTTGGAACCGTTTTGAAGTGGGGTTGGTACGCGGTCGTCCAATAGCCCTAACGGTCCAGCCCTAGTTGTTCGCTCGGGTTCCTGGTCCTTTATGAAAACCACTCTAGAGAAACTAAGATAGAGCTTAGCCAAATCCCTGCTGAACTAGAGCATTTATACCTAGATGGGCCTTGGGTATCTCAGACCTACCTAAGGCCTATTAAGAATGACCACCCTGTGTTCAGACGGTCTATGACCTGAGGGACACCGCATCTTATTTATGTGTTACGTGGAAACGTGTTTGTGCCTATGTGGTTAACCATTGACCCTATAAGATCGGGTGAAATCTTAACCGTGTTTTTTTTGTAGATGGAACAAAGAACTCATTTTTACATCGTCACTGAAGGTCTAGAGTTGCTGAGGGCCTAGTATAAATGGTTGGGGGACTCTCACAAAAGAAGGATCAACTGTACCTTAGGACACTTGCCCTCTATCATGACAATAAAAGGCCGCTCGGAGCTGATGGAAATATTGGTGGAGTTTTGGGATGATAAAGAAATGTTGTTCCATTTCGGGGATATCAAAATGACTCCTACCCTAGAAGAGATCAGGGACGCTATAGACAGTAATGGAACCTGTCTGAGAAGGCGACACAAGCCGGACCACAATTTGTTGTTTTTCCAGACAAGCTCTCCATCGACCAGATCATGGGATTTCATTCTCTGACCGAGGCATCCTGGGCACAAGGGCCTACTGTAGCCTTCAGGGATCTGTACCGTAGGTTCGGAGATGTACCCTATGTCAGAGAGAATTCAGGAGCCGAGAAGAGTAGGAAGCTGCTAGACCTTTAGCCTTTGCCATATCCTTGCTAGGCACTATGGTATTTCCCCAAGATGAATCGCTGGCCATAGACACCAAGGTGATATACCTGGCCCATACGCTCTTCCACGGGAAAACCAAGGATCAAGAGACGAGGTATTTTGACCTGGTACCCATCATATTGGCCGACATCTTCCGGGCTCTTGACAAGTGCCGCAATCGCTTCCGATATTTCCAAGGGTGCCATATACTGCTACAGTGGTGGATTATCAAACACCTTAACATGGCCAAAGAAGGTCAGGGTTGGAGCCGACAAAGCCGAATAGACCATCTTGGGGATTACTGCCTGAACCTCAGTTATACATCCAAAAGTTACTGGGCTGAGCTCTTCACCGACTTGAATGAAGATCAGATCCATTGGATGTTCCCCGACTTCATAGCCGAGACCGTGGTAGTCTGAGGAAATAATTTCCCATTAGTACCACTAGTCGGGATTCGGGGAATCCATCCTTACTTTCCGTCCAGGGTTTTGAGACAGTTCGGCAAGAGGCAAGTGATCTCTCAGGTGGGATACCCTGAGCAATTCATCATCGAACACGCCGAACAGAGAACAAGGCATACTGGGGTGATCCTCAGAGAGTGGAATGGCCATGTGAGTTAGGGCCCAGAAACTATGGCTCCTGACAGATTTGAAGCAGGGTGTGACCCCGGATATCGTTCATGGCTACAAAGATACATAGATCTCGCACCGGTGCCATAACCGGAACCTCCTCGGGAAGCCCTGGAGGATGAACGCATAAAAGAACGTTTGGAAGGTACGGACGAGCATCTGTCTAGGATCCTGGAGGAAACAGACCCGATAATTGTCAGAATGGAGCTTTATCAAGCACGCCTTCGTATCCAGACTACTCTCCAAAGGGTCAAGCAGGCCAGAACGAACCAAGCCTTAATGTCAGCTCCTGGAGGACCTCCTTCAATGCTATTTTCTTTCTTTTGTTATTTTAAGCCCCATGACGGCTTTTGTCATCACTTTTTGTAATCCTTGCGGGGAAGGATGTTATTGTAAATCATGATGGCTTTTTGGGGGCAATGGTTCACTTCACAAATGGCACTTACATTTTTCAAACGACTAGGAAGGCCCTGATTCAGGAGGCCTTAGGAACGCGAGTAGTATAAAATAACTGTAGATTACATGCTTATCTGCTACGTGCTTCTTGCCTGCTACGTGTGCAATCGTGTATTGAGCTTGAGTATTATTGATCCAATAATCTAAACCACATACCCAAAATGAACCATGACGTTGAAAACTTACCCAAATTTATATCCAGAAAAAGGTTGACTTACAATGGCAAACCAGGATGGACAAAAGTATGGACTCTGGGAGAAACGACTGAGATGCTACGGGGTAAAGTGCTGTAAATGAAAAAACATCTCCACGAAATAGGGAAAAGGATTGAGGAGGTAGATGGATTGCTGAACTTGGTGGGAAACCCACCGGAAGGCCTACCGCAGGAACAGTACTACGAAAATATCCCTGACGAGGTGAGGGAGTTGGTGTTGAACTACATACCACTAGAAAGAAGACCCGTGACCCCCAGAGAAAATCCATGGAGACCAGAGGGGGATTCGGACCAGTGGGTATTCACGCAGTATCCACATGAGGGAGAAGGGCGAATCTCCCTGCCCCAACCCCGTGGAGCATAGCCTTTAAAGCTCGATCTTCTCCATTCAGGGTAGCCTCGCTACCTTTCACATGTAAGTAGATATTCAGGAAGATGATGCCGCCGGGATGGATTGCACCACTAGGGCTAGGTTGCCGGTCCCCGACTTGGTATACGCCTAAAAAAGATGCCCATTTCATCTCAACCAGGCAGGGCACACCCTAAACGAGTGCGTAGCATTGAGAAAAAGAATCATTAAGGTCATAGACGACAAAATCATTGGGACCTTATGGGGACCACGCACTTTCCTAGTTCATGACCCCATCACTCCGGGAGAGGGGGTTACCCCCGAAACCTAGATATGGCGGTACGATTTTACTGTCTTCGAAGAATCATATGCTTGCCTCTTCGCGACTTTGGCTTCATTAAACAGAGTCAGGCCTGTAGAACCTGCCTATAAGCCCGCACCGATAGGGCCCAACAGGAACAAGTTCTCCTATACCATACCGCAGCCAGCGGACATGATATCGAAGAATGCCACGCTTTCAAGCTCGAGCTCAAGAACATGATCAGGACCGAACAAATTTTGGTCCTGCTTCCATCGTGGTTCTGAGCAAAGAAAGGTCCGACAGAGAGAGCAAGTCCGTAAGGACAATGGCTTCCAAGAATTATACTTTTGGGTAGATACCAGGTTTCCCTTCTTTTGCACAACTGTTGGCCCCACCATTATAAAATTTAAAGGAACCACGCCGACCTGATGTCCGAATGGAGGGATACGCGGGAAGCCCTAGTCGGGTCTGGTTTGGGGATATCTGTAGCTAGGACTAGTCAAAAGGATATTTAGGAAAATGTATATCTTGATTTGTAATCAAACTACATAGGGCCTGATTTCCGACGGTGGCATACATAGGCAATCTACGTAAGACTCGGTCCCTTTTTGTTTCAAATTTTAAGTTCCCCTCCCCGTCCTCCTAAATGACAAGGCTCAGGGCTCGCCATTCTAAGTCAACCGTAGGGCCACCAAACCAAGACCACCTAAACACAAAAGCCCGCAATATCCCAAATTTTAGAACGTTGTATCAAGGGTACTCAAGCTTCAATATACTTCCTTATGTTCTATTTGCATATTAAATATCCATATTTGATATTGTGCTTTATAATTGATGTGTTGAAACTAGTTCTTTTACCGTTGAGTTATTCTTATCTTATAGAAAAAGGCCGGTTAGTGTGGTATCAAAAGCTGGCATATTTCACAAGGTCCAAAGCCGCGTTAGCATCCCTCTTCGACAAAGGGAAAGAAAAGATGACTGGTACTCCCGAGGAAACAAGAAACGAGCTCACTCTCCATAATGGGGATGCCCAGGACTCACAAGAGGTCGCATCTCAAGAAGATGTAATCGCGACATTGTTAACTACCATCACTGCTCTCTAGGAAAAAGTAGCCAGGAGGGAGGCAGTCGACGCAAAAAAGAACGACACTGAAGGGAAAAAGGCCCCTCCCCCTTCCCTGTGTCGAGTTCCATAGTGCCCGGCCATTTTCCTATATACCCGCCAGGAACCATGCCCCCAGCACTAAACATCGCCAATCCAAACAATACCGACCCTTCTTACTGTGCCCCTCCACCAGCTAAAAATGCTCAAGGCCAAGGGAATATTCATTCGGTCCCCGCACATCAAGCCCCCCAGCCAGTATTCTACCATCAAGCCAGTCAAACGCGCGCACCAGCCCTGCCGGCGGGACAGAACACTGCCACCGCATTCAATCCTATCATCCCCCAGATATCCTTCTTCACTCCCAACGCGCCAAATGAATCCTCCCCAGGGCATAAAGAGCTAGATCACTATGAGGAGATGGAGAGGTTTTGGAGAACTGAACAGGATAAACGAGAGAAAGACATGGAGAAAAAGATGGAGTATTTGTTGGAAAGGTCCACTAGATCTACAAGGAAGGTGACAGGCCTAAGGTATGATGACCTGTGCATGCACCCGGACCTAGACCTGCCAGAAGGGTTTAAGATGCCAAAGTTCGAGAGGTTCAATGGGACAAGGAACCCTAAAGCACACCTCCATTCATAGTGTGACCAGTTGGTCGGAGTAAAGAAGAATGAACCCCTGATCATGCGACTGTTCACTCGCAGCTTGAAAAGTGAGGCCGCGGAATGGTTCGCCACACAGGACATGCGACAGTGGCTCCGTTGGGAAGATATGGTGGAATCCTTCATGGAGAGGTTTCGATTCAATATCGAGAACGTACCAGACCGCCAATACCTTGAAAGGGTCAAGCCAAAATCCACAAAACATTACAGAGAATTCACAGCAGGTGGAGAGCCGAAGCAACCAGCGTGCAGCCACCCATGAACGAAGAGGAGCTCGTATTCGTGTTTATCAGGTCAAAAGAGCAGGATTGGTATGATAGTATGTTGTCGATGGCAGGAAGATAGTTTTCCGAGTTGGTAAAAATGGGAGAAGCCATAGAAGATGGCCTTAAGTCTCGGAAGATCGTTAGAATCTTCAACAAAGCGTCTGGGCTGGCCGCCACAGGGATCTTCCGCAAGAAGAAAGAGGACGTGGCAAGCGTATCCCATATCTCTGACCAAAACCCAAAAGGACCCTCACCATCCCACCAAGCCTCGCCTCTTCAAAACTGTTCTACCTCCCCATACAATCCAGCTCCCGTATATTACACCCAGCCAGCATTTACCACGGCTGCGCCAACATACCTGGCTCCGCTCGGCATCCGTGTATCCACTTCTGCTTACCAACCATAACCACAACAAACATACTAAGAACCACCACAACAAATATACCAACCACCACCCCAACAAAACTATCGCCCACCGCAGAATAACCCCCAGCAAGCCTATCCAACCCAGAACTACCAAAATCAGCCACCACCCCCTACATAAAATACGCCACGCCTGGCTCTCGAGAAGAGACCTGTAAGGGAATTTATAGTGCTCCTTGAGCCGAGGGCTAGACTATTAGAAAGGTTGCTGACTGCGGGACTGATCCAGAAAGCTCCTGTCATAACCTGACTAAAGGGCCGTGACGGGTACTCGGAGCTTGCCTACGAGCACCACCTATAAAACTTATCATCAAACTCAACCTAAACATACACCATTCTCGACACAAGGCTAATTGCGAAACGATCTTCGTTTACTTCTCAAAGCACATATATACACACACATATACATAAGCCCACAAGGCTACAAAATGATGTACAGGATATACACTGATGAGATTACATAACATCTACTACCCACACATAAGTATCTACGAGCCTCTAACTGGGATACTGAAATCAAAAGGACTGGACAGGACCACTCCATGCCCCAAATATGTACACAAAAGAATATACCAATAAGCGGCAACTCCAGAGTAGTGGAATACTCTTGTATATCTGCTGATAAGCTCCTAGGTGTCTTGACCGTCTCCTTGTCTACCTGCGGGCATGAACGCAGCTTTCATAAAAGAATGAATGTCAGTACGAATAATGTACTGAGTATGTAAGGCATGTATAACAACATAATAAGGAAATAAGAGAGCATAGAATGCAGAGATAACCTGTAACTGATTGCCTCTTAAGGCGGAATCATGCATGCTAGCTTTTACTTTAAAAACAACATCATAGCACATATATATACATAAGTAAACTGTCTGAATCAAATAACAACATTAGCTCACGTCCGGGCCTCCCGCGTCCGGGGTATTCATCTCACACCGCCCACTAGTGGTGACTGCCCGGCCAACTAGGTCCGGTGTAATTATCATCATAGCCGCCCACTACACCCGGCGCACTGGTGTCTGTCCGGCCAATTAGGCACGGTGTAATCATCATCATAGCCACCCACTATGCCCATCGTAGTGGTGTCTACCCGGCCAACTAGGCACGATGTATTCTTACATATACATAACATAAAGCATGCATGAGAGCTCAAGTAAAAGCTATCACTCTATCGGAGTGACGTAAGCTCAGTAACCTCCGATTATATTATGGAACAATCATAATCACCATATCTCACCTTAAAGGAACTTGTTTCATGAGGTGAGATCCTCAACAATGAATAACATCAGGGAAATCATGGAATAAAGTCATTAGCCTCACAATAGCATCAATTCATAAGCTTTAGAATATCTAGAAATAGGATCATCATCATTATAGAACACCTCTTATCTCTATCTCATGAAAAGCTCTTAAGAATCTTTAGCTTCTAACTTTGGGATATAAGAAAGTCATGGAATTCTATAGGAAATCGCAATATAGGAGTCATGCCTTCGAAAGAAAGGGACTAGCCTTACATACCTTTGCGTCTCCTTATGACTAAGCATTCTTATCCCAAGCTCACGATTCTACATTCAAGAGAATTCATACTAAATTAGATCATCTAAAACACGCTTATGTTTAGACAAAAGAGACCAAGAGCTAACGCAAATTGGGCAGCATTTCCTTTATTTCAACAACTTCCACCATATAATAAATAATTCCCAGCATCAATAGCAACACCCATAATACCATAATCAATAGACTTTTCAAGTTAAGCATTGTTCAATCCTCAAAACTCCTTTTCAAAGTCATTCATAACCATAGTTACAATATAATACCATATTCATTTTCACATAATACTTCTTCAATGTCATTAGTATCATCCACAACAAAATTATACTCATGGCATACCATGAACTATGACTAAAGTCAAGTTACCGTTTAAGAATACCATTAAATCGATATTTAAGCTTCATATTCTTCTTCCCTCCTTCATTCAAGTTATCAACAACCAAATACTCTAAATAACATGAGAGAGATGTGAAACTCACTTTTGATTATATAGGAATGAACTTTGGATGAATATACTTCACTTGAGAGAAACCCCAACTTCAATACCAAAGGAAATCTTGACTTTTACAAACCCTAGTGAGCTTCTCTACACTTGATTCTCTTTGTTCTTGGTAATTAATCTTTGATTTCTCTTGAATTTATGGTGATATGATGTGGAGAATATTCTAGAACCCTCAAGAGTTGTGGAGAAGATGGAAAATGAGAAATAAGAACTTGGGTCACATATATATAATTATGAAAAATCTAACCCGACATGATTTATACAGACACCTATACGGTCCGTATAATTTTATACGGTCCGTATAAGTGACCGTATAATTTCACCAGGGACTGCCCCTTTCTGTGACTGTTATACGGACCCTTATACGGTCCGCATAAGTGACAGTATAATTTCACCAAGAATGACCCTTCACTGTGACTACCCTTATACGGACCGTATAAATTTATATGGACCGTATAAGTGGTCGTATAACTCAACCTTTTTTTTTGAATTGTTCTCGTCGATTCGTTCAATCTCAAATCCTTACGGTACCTTCTTGGCACTTGTTTAACAATTCATTAACCATCTTAGGAGCCCTATAGCTCCTTCTCAAGATGTTACTAAATCAATATTAGCTCGGTCGTTACGGGAAGGTAATGTTACTAAATCAATATTAGCTTGGTCGTTATGAAACCTTCCCGGACACAACTTATATTTCACTTCCTTCAACGAACTTAGATTCATCGATTCATATAGCTTCAAAATCATGTAGTACACACTCTAAAGATATCAAGTACTCTCCTTAAGGTCATATGGACTCCATGTTCTCCTTAAGCTTGCGTTAGTCTATTCACAGCACATCAACACGAAATGTCCGAGGTGTAACATTCTCCCCCCCTTAGGAACATTCGTCTTCGAATGTTAAGTTCTCGGGAATTCCTACTGAAATTTCGCCAGAGTTTCCCCTATAATATAGCACTACCATCCTGTCACAGCTACCCAAAATAACATCGCATCACAGGGCTACAACCACAATGGCAAGAACACATAGCCACACACGACCAAAAGCATCAAAATAATGCATTATATACCTTAGGACAACGGCGTATCATCTTGAACCTCTTATGGGGGTGGAAATAAATGCGGATATTTGGACTTCATATCTTCTTCTGCTTTCCAAGTCATTTCCTCTCTGTTATTGTTTCTGCATAAGACCTTAACTGAAGCTGCGTCTTTGCTTATGAGTTTCCACACTTGCCTATCTAGTATGGCAATAGATACTTCTTCATAAGTCAATTTCTCGGTTACTTGAATATCATCTACAGGCACGATTCTGGAAGGATCTCCAACACACATACCTGCTCTCATTTTCGACATAGCTAGCAACTTGTGAGATACTTTCTAATCCTTGGCGATACTGCCATCTTACTACTCATAAACCAACAACCTTTATATTTTTGAAATCGCCGCACTGCATATAATTACCCTTTTTGTTAAGATTCTCACCTTTTCTGGCACTAAGATTCTCTTTTGCCGTAACTCAGTTATCCTTGGTATTCATTTCATTCTTCTTCTTTGTCTGGATGACCTGCAAACCTTTCTTATCCTCTTTGCTACCCTTTAGAAAATGTCACTCTGTATTTGGATGCCGTCCAAATTTCTCCGATACGAGTGATTCGACCTACGATCTAGAGACATCGTATCTCACATCAACGAGAATCATTCTTTCTGACTTGTTAATCCCATTACTTTTCTATCATACTTTCTTTCCCATACCTGCCCCATAGTATACTTATTTCTAATCTATTTCTGCTTTCTCCTGATGCATTCTCGACATATCAGTACATCTCGAACTTTGGCTTCTTCGCGCTAATACACTTCTTTCTTTGGAATTTTTGGAATGTCATAATTCATTTCAAGACTAAGTCTGCTCTCTCTCCCTTTTTAAGGATGTCCTTATACACCAATAAACTTTGAATAGTAATTATCTTTGATAATCATCTGGTCGACCTTAATGATCCTCCCACTTCTCGTTTCTTTATAATGTTAGAATTCCTTTCATCGCATAGTTTGGCCTATATTCCTTTCTGCAAGATGAAGTCTGATGTCAAATCAAATGCTCGTACCTCCCAGATTCACTATAAGTGCCTCCTTTATTGTCTTTCCACTGCTACCTTTTATGACTAGTAATTCCTGGGACTAGTGAATTAATGGGGGTAGCGGAACTCATTAAACCCCTTTATGGAGTGTTCGATTATACCTCGTTCCTCCATCCCTAGTATTTATCTACAATCATCTTCTTAAACCCTTGAATTTCTTCTTGATCTGAGTTTCCAATTCTGACTCACGTCTATATTATACCATTAAAGGTTAATATTCCACATTGTCCCTTCTTACGATTCATCCTTTCATTTGCTTAGCTCTTTTGTCCCGTAACTCACCTTAACTACTTGTCTGCATCATAGCTATGGATCGTAGTTCTTCCAACGTCCTGCCACTTCTTGTTGTTATTACGAAATCCTTACAACTACACTCTTTCCTTTCTTCTTTCGGTTACGCCTTCATCTTTCTTTTTGCCACTATGGCTAGTTCATATTTATAAGTATCCCCTGAGCATCATTATTTCCTTTATGACCAGATCTCTATACTCTTTACAACAGTTCCTATCCCATGTCTCTGATATTTTGCCTCCTAGTCAGCTTTGTTAACTTATTATCCTCTCTCTTGCCGTTGGTGATTGCTCGACATCCCTCAACCAATCCGTTAGTGTTCTCTTCTTACTTTCGTCCTCGTGGGTCTTGAGTTCTTTTACTCCTAATGCGCTTCTCCACTTGCCATTTTATAACATTGGCCCTGGAGTTCGTAGAATATCTCTTCGGAAGTGCAAATCCGTTTTATCTCCAAATCATCCTTTTTTAGAAGGGCTTCTTCATCTCCGAGGAAATTGTGGTGTGTTATCATGACTATGCATGCACCTCTTTGGACACCCCTTAAAAGTCAAAACCCTTTAACGTCTTCGCAAAACCTGCTTACTCTTTCCCAATTCACATCGTTGTTCGTTGTCACTACCCCCCGGTCCCACTTATCCAAAATCTATTTTTGGGCCTTATACATTCGTCCTTTCATTACACACTACCACACTCTATTCTTTCTGTGTTCTTTCTTTTTTAAATTCGTGCAAATGGTCCTCTACCTCCACGGTCATTCTAAACTCTCTCTCGGAAGCTTTACTTGACCCTCATTAGCAACATACTCTCCTTGCGCACACTTTTCCTTCTTTCAGGGCATCCTAATCTCTTACTCTTATATACTCACTTTCTTCTTTCCCTAATGTTATTGCATCAAGCTTATCCAACTCTAACCTTTAGAGAAAATAGTGTCAACTTGCTCTATGGCCCTTTCCACTTGGACTTTAATACTCTATTCAATCAGTACCTTTAACATGCCGCAACGTTGATTATCAGGGCATACCTACTGATTACGTAGCCACGCTTAAATATCGTATATCCCTTTAGTAACACCTTACTTACAAGTATCCCCAATACTATTTAAACTTGTCCTAATGATGTAGCTGTAATACATCTTCTCTCTCTCTACCAAGCCAGTCCGCCTTATTTCTCGTAATGATTTTAAGTTTCCAACCGTGAGTTTCACACGCTTCTAATTTCCTTCAAACTATTCTAGTTCCTCATCCATCTCTTATGTCTAAATCTGTAGGACTTCTTAGCACACTTCCTAGGGTGTTCACCCATCCTAGTACTACTCTCGCCCAAGCACGCTTAACTTTAGAGTTCAGATAGGATCTGGTGCGCTAGTGCTGGTATGATCACATCCATCCTGCTGCGTTGCCTTTATCACATGACCTAAATCAGGTTAAAGTTCTAACGAATCCCAGTAAAATTCCCGTACTGTATCTCCCTCTGGATTAGAAAGTTCCCTTACTCTCTGACCGAGCAAATGCTGGCTTAGCCATCAGAACTCCCAATAACAACCATCAATCAACACACATGACTGTCTTCCATTCCTATATTTAAGATGCCTAGTGGTGGCCAAAACATCTTAGTCGCAGCTATCCATAAGTACTTTGGTTATCGATTCCTTTAAAACTCCCATCTGTCAACTATTAATGATATCCTGCAATGATTATACACACATATGGGTGTGAACCTCTACAGGTACAATGGTGAACAAATGAAAAGGTTAAGTTGATGAGTCGGGCCTTTCGCAAGGTTCCAAGAGAGGTAGAGGGGGGCAAGGCTGCCCCAACAGAAAAGGATTCTACCACTCGCAGTAGCAAGAAACCAGTGGTGCCCATTCTTAAAGCCTCGAAACAATTGTCTCGCTCATACTTTGTGGGTGCAGCCTATGCTGAAAAATGGTACAAGGATTTACCGCTGCAGGATGGGTACATTCATGAAAGGCCTGTCAATAAATTGGCTTTGAAAAATAATTTTCGGGGTATCTACAACCAATTAGTGGAAATGGGTTGGAGTGGAGTCTTTGAGAATCCAGGGCCTGCAAATATTAACATGGTGTTGGAGTTGTATGCAAATCTAGAGTTGGCCAGAATAGAGAGCGGTGAGATGCATTCGTCGGTGAAAGTGAGGGGTGAGTATATGCTGCTAAAAGCCTCCACAGTGTGTGCACATTTAGGAGTCCCTGATTTCCCCATTGAACCATTGCTTGATTTTATCAAATGGCCTAATTATAAGGCCATTTGGGAGACTTTGTGTGGGCCAGATTCAAAGGCTAAGTGGCTAGGTCTAGAGAGGACCCGAGGAAGCACAAGACAATGCTAATGGGTGATTTCATAAAGGAGGCCCAAGTGTGGCTTCGATTGCTGAACTACCATATCATGCCACTCGACCATTTCACTACGGTGCTTAAGGAGAGAGTGGACATTATGTACTTCTTCTTGGCAGGGCAACCTGTCAACATTGGGTATTAGATGCTTCAGGATATGGCTCGCATCAGGGAGGGCAAATCCCTTAAGCTTAGCTTTGGGAACACCCTCACAGTATACTTGAGGAGTTTGGTCCCTCATTTGGAGAGTTAACATGACAGGGTGCTCGAGTGCCCAAATAACATGATTGACCTCTCTAATGTCAAATCTCCTGATCAGAGCACTAAGCTCAACCTGACTCCAGCCCAAGAAAGATCGGCTCAATCTACTGTGCTGGCAGAAATCTACAAGATTGCGATGGTGGCTTGTGAGCAATTTGAGTTAGATGTCTCCAGTGTGTTTGCGGAGTGCCCTCACAATACCTACTTACGGATTCTAGTTGAGAGGAGGGAAAATTACCCGCTGATGAGGATTTGTGTTCCGCTGACCTCATAGCAGCTGAGATGGATGAAGGTAGTAAGAAGAATCACAAGCTCAGGATGCTGATGATGATGAGGAAGAATATGTCGAGCCATCTGATGGCGAGGCTGAGTATGATGAAGATGATGACTAGGCCCTAGTGGGCCTCAGGGAGTATTTCTTGCCTTACTTTGTTTTTAATTTTTCCATCTATATGCTTTGAGGGCAAAGTATGATTTAAGTGTGGGGTGGAAATATGTCCCTTGTAACAACATTTTTGAGGTTAAGGATGCTGATAAAGTTGTCGTAGGTTTCTCTTTGGTAGTTTTTTGAGTCTTAAAGTAAAAAATAAAAGTTCAAAAAGATTTCTAGTTTTCTTTCTGGCTTCTTGAGTCCCTTGTTAGTGGCACACACCATCCACTCTCTTGGGTTTTCTTATGGCCTCGATTCTTTCCCAAGGGGGGACCTCTGAACGGGGGTAGTTTTTTTTAGTTTATGTAAAAGAGTCGTAGGAGTCAAGCCTGTTAGACCACTTTAATGCTAGGTGCTCGAGTTAGATGGAATGTGAAAACCATGAGTTGTTCTGTATGATTTTTAAAAGCATGCATGAA
Source organism: Lycium barbarum (assembly GCF_019175385.1). Taxonomy (NCBI): domain Eukaryota; kingdom Viridiplantae; phylum Streptophyta; class Magnoliopsida; order Solanales; family Solanaceae; genus Lycium; species Lycium barbarum. Next base: position 104,142,980 of record NC_083338.1, on the reverse strand, counting down.
AAGAAGTAACCTCTCTCGAAATACTTTTGTAGTGAAGCGCATTGACTCATGTATGACCCACTTGGCATAATGTGTAATAGTTGGTTGATTTGAGAGTTGTAAAATCTGTTTAGTATTAATTGTGTGTTGTGTGTGATGTGAGGAAACTCTTGTATGATCCATGCTTGATATTGATGACTAGAAGTTTCCCGGTGTGTTCGTAAAGCGAAATTGAGTGAGAAGTTTAGGAAGTGATCTAGGCATTTCTTTGTTAGCTGAATTTTGAAACGTTGCTTGCCTACCTTTTATATATATATATCCCTGGTCAACCTCGTTGAGCCTTTAGCTTTTTCTTTTGACAACAGCCAATTAGCCTACCCGTTTTGTTCCTTTTGACAAGTATTTGATCCCTGTTTACTCCTTAGGCACTTTTAATTGCTAATTAATGGAATTGGAGTTGGGATGTGAAATTAAGAGAGGGTTTGTTGAATGAAGTTGAAATGAAGTCTATTGGTGTACTTGAATGTTTTTGAGTGCTAGTTAGCGGGAAATATAATTGTAAAATGCAAAAAAAAAAAAAAAACTTAAAAACAAAAAATAGAAACTTTCTAGTTAGTCGTTTGCTTTCACAGTATTGTTTCCCACTAGCATGTCGAAAATAGGATGGTGCTTAAAGTTGAGAAAACAAATGGGTGTTGATGGGATAGAATGGGCAGCTTGTGGTTGAAAGTTATGGTTGATGAAGGATTGTTCAAAATGAACTATGTTATAAGGTATTAAAAGTGCTTAGGGAAGTTAGTCACTATTTCCAAAATATACCCATCCCCTAGCCTACGTTACAACCATAAAAGTCCTAAGTGATCCTAAATTCATCTCACTCTAATTTGCGGAACGGTTACACTAAGGGCAAGCCTATGGTTCGTCATGTTTGAGCAATGGATATTCTTTGTGAGAGTGAGAAATATTGTTTTCATCTTATATTCATTGAAATAACTTCATTGACTTTCTGTGAAATATGGACAACTCTATTTTGGGTGAGGGCACACAATCAATAGGAGATGGGTGAAATATTACTACTCGGTAAAGTAGCATACTTGTTGTGTTTTGAGTGGTGTCTGGAGTCATAAGCTTGTTTTTAAATGGATCATTTCTTGAGAGGTCTGGTTGATAATATTTTGAAATGTGAGAAAATGGTTGTTTTGAAGCAGTTAGCATGACTTTTGAGGGAATTGGCTCAATGTGTGTGTTTTAATGCTATTTCGAAACTTTCATATCCGCCGAATCCTGATGTAGACCTGTTTGCGTGGCATGGCATTGTAAAGTACTAGGGAATGTTTGATAAGTGGTTGCTCGAAGGCGAGAAAAGTCTAAGTGGGGGTGTTGATATTTGGCACAAATATCTAGATTTAGTATCATTTGCACTTTACTTCTTAGCACTTTAATCACTGTTTTTAATGTAAATTATTGTATATGAGCTTATGTTGTTATGCACGTATGAATAGGTATAATAAGGACTAATGAAGTGTATTCTGAGCATTTGTTGATTGATTCCGAGGCTGTGCACGTTGATCGAACATGGGGAAGGAAGTTCCAGCACTTAAAGGCAGAATCTGACCACTGAAGGGTCTCATGCGCTGGCCATGCGTCGCATAGCCAGCGCACAAAAACCCCATTTCTGAATTTCTGATAGGCCATGCACTGGTCGTGCGTCGCGTGAGCAAAATACAATGAAGACCATGCGCTGGCCATGCGTTGCCCAGCCAGCGTACAAGAGATGTCAGTTCTCCTAATTTGATCGGATTGGGCCAACATATCTCATATTTTCCCTAGCTTATAAATATTCATTTTAAACATTAGAAAGGCGGCTTAGACGATTTTTGAGACTTGTGAAACTCTTTCTAGGTTTTATTCCTCTTATCTTGTTTTTGTTTATGTTGAAACCCTATGTTATTCATGAATTCTTTCCATTCTCGAATCATGTGTAACTAAACACCTTAATACTGGGGTTGTGGTTTAGCCATGAATATTGACGTTTGACAAGTATTTTCATCTTAGTAGCTTGTTCGTATGCAATTGTTTCTTTACTTCTGTGCTTAATTGCTTGATTGTCCGTGCAACAATTGAGTTCTATTTACTAATTGATATACGTGCTTGGGAAAGACGTCGTTAGTTTAGAGAAGGAGTAAAGAGATTGTGATCTGATTATCCCTATAGTTGGGCTAAGATTTGTGACTAGGATAGAAATATACTTAGTTACCGCAATCAATTACATACCGTGCTTTTATTTCATTCTTGGTAAGTTAATACCATAGGAATATAGGAGGCGAATTATCTTGAATCGGCGAGTAGTGGTTCGGAATAATACTACGAGAGTAATTATCCGGTTAATTAGCAGTTGTGAACAAAGTTACTAAGGTATGATCCTTGAATGACTCAATAGGATTAGTGAACCAACCACGACCCTGGAATATTTCTAAAATCTTGATAAAAGCAATTCTCAAAGACGTTTGTAGTGCAATTCTAGTTTACATTGTTAGTTATTTAGTTTTCAGCATTAAGTTACCAAACAAACAAAGCTTTTATTCATTACTTGCATAATTAGTAGCAATAGTTTATTTTCATGAAAGTATTCGTCATAAGTCTCTGTTGGTTCGACATCCGATTTCATAGAATCACTATATTACTTATACGACCACGTACACTTGCGTGTGCATTTGGACGCAACACTATTCTTGGGAAAGTTAGCAGGGTTTGGTAGAAGTAATCATTTGGGACTCGAGGCGTTAACCCTTATTTAATAAACTCACTTAGGAATAAGAACGAGTTTAACCTATCATATTAACTCGCTCTTAATAACAGTCTTCTATATTTGGGAAAATCGTGAAGATAAATACCTAGTAGCTATTGCGAAATATTATTAGGTCACATAGAGATTAAGTGCATACAATAGCTTTTAGTAATAAACAACAATCTTTTACAACTCAACGGAATACAAAATTTAGACCTTAATAAAGTACTCTACGACATTAGTAATCTTTTCACACCATATTCCCTATAGGATTCGGCTCCAGCCTTGTTGGGTTACTATATTTGGCATCGTCCGCTTTACGCCATTCAATAGGTGTAATTTGAGCATATCATGTCCTCAGCAGAAATTAACGAACACAGGAATAAGATAAGTCCAGCCACAATCATCAACAGGAATAATATAAGTCTGATGCAATGCAATGCAAAAATGATAGTATTGATAGTATCTCAACCGTACACACACGTTACTAGCAACTTTCGCTCGATAGTCATGACCTGCAGGGGACCTATAGTGTCTATGTAACACTTGCTCTGAAACTAACCTCGGATCACGAGCCCATAACTAGGCCACATCCTCACCCCTGTCAAATGTGCCGTATCGCTGTATCTGATCACAATAGGAATCTCAATGTATTTCTAGTACAATAGTAAATATGAAACATGATCAGACAATGAATAAAAGGCACAATGCCATAATTCAAAACAAGAATCAGATAAATTCACCTAACACAGATGAGTATGCAACCATCTCAATCAACAAGAAGAGTATATATTGACTCCTTCCTTCTCAAAACACAACAATTTCATCTCAGGTTTTGGTATATGAAGAAATGGCAACAAGCCCACATAATCAGAATTCATACCACCCAAATCATACTTTCTCCTATCAACTTTACCACATATACAATCAACTAACCAAAGTCTAACTCAAGTATTCGTATCCTGCCTCAGATGCAGAACTGGAACAATGCAAGCTACTCCGCATAGCTTTTCCCTTTTATATTGCTTCAGAACGTTCAAAGTATAGCAATGTAATTCTAAGTAAGTAATGAATCATCTACTAAAACAAGAATAACAATTGGGGAAGAAAACCCAACTGCTTCTACCCTTTTCAAATGGGTGAACTATCACTTATTGCAATTTCATCTTAATCTTAGTCCCAATGATCATACTATCCCCAATTCATGGGTTTCTAATCAATTCAACCCTTTTCAAATGGATTTTAGGCTAAAGCATCCATTTTTATGCGAACCCCAAGTTATAATATGCAACTTCCACCATTAATAATCAAATGATCATCCTAGAAAGTGATAATCTACACTCCTAGATGAATAAACAACAACAAAATCAACCACCCATCAATTATGTAAGGCTTTACAACTTCTAGGGTTCTACCCTTTTTCTCCACCATTAAAGGACCTTCAATTAGTGTAAGAAGTTAAGATGAATAAGGAATGAGCAATGAAAAGGGTTGAGACTTACCTTCAAAGGAGAACGTGCCAAGACTCTAGGAATATCGCCTCTTACTTTCGAAGGAATAGTTTCTGGTGTAAAGTGGTGAATGACTTGAAAATTCTACAATATAAAATCAGTTTCTGCCTTCCATCGAACATTACAGCGGTCAATGTTTCGCTGCAGTGGTCTCGCTATAGCAGAACTTCTCTTGCTACGGTTGACCTCATTAATTCGCTGACTACCCGCAGTGGCGACCACCGCCCCGCTATGGCAGGCTCGCTACAGTGGTCACATCTGACTCGTGAGCTCTGATTTTTCACCAGATTTTCACCCAAAATCCCAACATCAATTCAAGGCCCTACAAACACAAACTAGACATGCACATCAATGTAAAAACATGCTATAAACTCACCCGTCTCCTCAGAATTTCAACCGGAGGTCAAAATTACTAAGTCAACCCCCAACGGAAATGGAATAAGTTTTCAAACATGCACAACATACCCACAAGGATAAATCAAGGCCTTAATTTTAGATTTCTAACTCTTTGAGCTTTCATTAGGTGCATCCCTAGTCTTGGAAGGGTACAGGTAGGGGTAAAATGGTCAAAATGTCCATAACGACCTAGCGGGTCATTATAGATTGTATTCATCAAGTCCAATACCAAAACCAAGAATTTTCATTGCTTTGAAATTATTTTCTACTGCCTTTCGGTCAGCCTCATCATACTCCTTCCTCGTCTTTGGATTTGTTATGAAACCAACCAGATCTGTCTTCACAGGAACATGAGGACCATCACCGATGATGTCCCACAACTCAGAGTCCTCACCCATGATGAAGTCATGCATCCTAGCTTTCCACCATCCATAATACTTTCTATTGAATCTTGGTGGTTTTGTGATAGACTATCCTTCCTCCAGGTATGGTGGAGCAGCCATGAGAAAGATCCTTTCTATGTGTTGAACTTTTAGAAAGAACCCGCTCTGATACCAATTGATAGAATATACGAGTCCACCAAACAGTAAGTAAGATTGAAAGTAAATAAGACAAGATATGTATGTGGAAAACTCCTTGCTCAAGGGATTAAAAATGACCCACTACAGTAGGATTTGCTCAATTTCACTACAACGAGCTAACCTTAGATTACTGTAATGACCTAATGGGTCGTTCCGGCACTTTTAAATCTTTTACCCTCGTTGACCATTTTACGAGATTTATTAGCACGATTTTGACTCGCGGGGACAGGTGGCATGGTTCCCGAGGTCATTGGGCGAGTTTTAGTGCGACTTTTGGAAATTTGAGCCTTTAAGTGAAAAATATTTGACTCAAGTTGACTTTTGGTTAAATAGACCTTTTTCAGAATTTCATCGATTTCGAGAGGTCCGGATGGTCGTTTATGACTTAGTAGGATGCTCGATTCGATTTCCAAGGCACTTGGGAGCATTTTGGGACTTTAGTTGGAAAGTTGTCTTTAGGCCATCGGGGTTGACTTGGTAAAATAGACGTCCATTGGAAATTCTGAGGCCACAGGTGAGTTCGTAGCGCATTTTATGTGTGTACGCATGTCTATTTTGTATCTGTGGGGCCTCAGGTAATAGTTGGATTTCGGGTTGAGACTTGTGAAAAACCAAGAAGTTTCTAGTATCTGGTGCCTGCTGTAGCAGCACCAGACTCGCGATAGCGGTCCCACTATAGCGAGGGACCGACCACCATAGCGATTATGGGGAGTTTGTGGCGAGTTGCCACAGCAGACAGATATCTGTTATGGCGGACTCGCGATAGCCGAAAGGGAGTCGCCATAGCGACTGTGTGAGTTAAAGGTTGGCCGCCATGGCGAGCCCGCTACAGTGGATGACGAGACCAGAATGTTATTTAAAGCTTGGTTAAAACCCCTCCATTCCCATTTCAAAATATTATTTATTCTAAGCATCCTTTGAGGCGATTTCGAGAGATTTTGCTGCTTTCTATGGTTGGTAAGACTCCAAACCTTAAATCTGTTCCTTTATCTTTCCTTAAGCTTGAATCCGTGCTAGGATCTCCATAGAACTTAAGTGGAAAGATGGGTTTTGATGTGTATTTCATAAAATGAGTTTTAGTCTTTCTAAATGGAATTTGTTGGTGGTTTTGACTAATCTAATCATAGGAGATGATGATTTAATAGCTTGTAGGCTTGAACCTTCCATTTATGATTAATGAGATTGAATATTGGAGAGTTAGGGTTTATACCCAATTTAGTGGTTTTCACTTGAATAAAGAAATTGACCTATTCTTGAGTTATTTTAGCAATTAGTTAGTTGGATTGAACTCGTAGAACGTTGAATTGCATAGTTCACTTTCGAAATACCCGTTTTACCCTTCTGGGCGCGTTCCCTCCTTTTTTCCATAGTTAGAATTGGACCTAAATTAGAAGTATAGCAATATGGGTACTGTTCTTCTTGATTTCTAATGTATAGTTCAAATGTGATTAGACTTATAGTATTAGGAGGTGCAAATAAAGGGCAAGGCTAAGGTTTGACGGTTCCTGGCTGCTGTTCGGCATTCCAGGTAGGTTATGGCTTACCGTTTGGGACTTCGATTAGCGAATCATATGTATAGTTAGTGATCGTTGGAAAATTATCACTAACAAAAAACCGATGGAAAAAAACCGATGGCAAAACCGACGGATTGCTTCGGTTATTTTTCACGCAAAAATGTGCAAAAAATATAAATTTTTGTATATTCTTTTCTAATTTAAACCGACGGACTCTATAGGTTTTTTATAAAAAATCGACGGAGTCTGTCGATTTTTAGAGCGAAAATATAGTATAAATTAAATCAATGTAAGTATTTGAACAAAGAACATGAGTGGTCTACTGGTAGAGCCCTTTAATGCCAAGGAACATACCCAGGTTCGATTCCAAGTGGCTATATTTCATTATTTTATTTAAAAAAAAAAAACGACTGAGTGCTTCGGCTTTCGAAAAGCGACGTAACGTAAACCGACAGACGTGTTGGGTCGATTTTTCGTCTTTCACTGAAAAAATGACACAGCCTTCGATTTTGGCCATCAATTTTTGCCTATTTTTTAGTAGTGCATGTACACCTTCGGGTATTAAGTTGGAATGGATTCCTAGGTTGGTACACATATACGTTGACCCTCACAACGGTCGAAAAGTACATAATTTCTCCGAAATAAAAGACAAAAATAAAGATAACTGAAGAAGATCCGGTGCCATGGATCAACTGATGGCTCGCCTCGAATCATCCAGATGAACCTCACAACGGTCAGCAACATCTCAAAATCAATTTGTACCGGGAATAGACTATGCACACAAAAAGAGTACAGCAAGTGTAGCATGAATACGGGGAACAATGTGTACCCAGCATCATCATCGATCGACCCTAACAAAAACGGAGATGAGGGCTGGCCTACGATTACTACTTCCAAACTTAACTGCCATTTGTTCACAATAATAATAATATATCAAACTGTAATAATCTTAGTTCAGGCCTATGTAGCCTCTAATCCTTAGATCAGGTAACCGAATATACAACTATGTCCTTAGTTTATCAAGAAATCAAGTAAGCACCCAAGTCCTTAATCCATCAATTATCCAAAGCCAAAAATGGCAATCCAAACCACAGTAAGGGCATAATAGACAATCAACTTATTCAAACCACAATAACAACAAATGCGATAGGGTGAATGATATGATATAAAGTGCAAATGCATGTAATGCCATAAAATGCAAGGCCTTTCCATCACCTGGTATACACACATTCGAATGTCAACAAATCGTGACCCATGGGGGACTCGCGAGGTGCATATACCACCGCTCCGGAAAATCCTCGGATCACGGTCTCCACATACCATATCTCAGCCCCTTGGGCTCATATAAATCATGTCTCAGCCTCTTGGGCTCATATCACTATCAATTAGTCCATTGGATCATAATCATCATCATTTCATCCGGAATCATTTCCCTTCGGACATTTCACTAGTACCATCAATGCATATGAGATGCCATGATAAATATGAATACAATATGCTTAACAATAAGTAACCAATGCATACAGTAAAGGATCTTACTTTTACTCATGACAAGTATGCATGAGATATATAATAAGCATGGATATGCTATGCATCACAATAAGAAGCTGGAATATGCATATGATTCCCGTTTTCAAGTTGTCATAATCGCAAAGGTCCTACATTTAACCTCTTATACACAATAAGGTTCTACCTCAAGATATCATCATCACTCCATCCGAGAACATATTCCCTCGGACCCACATATGTATCCTAAAATAATATAATGCATGAGATACCAAATGAGGCATGATTATGATATACACGATAACAAGAAGCTAATGAATACAATAAAAGATCTCATCTTTATTCATTATAAGTTGTAAAGGCCTATCTTTAGCTGATTACGCAATAAAATCATTATCTTAGCTTCTTTTGCACTTTATGACAAGCATTTAGGAGTGATGAGTAAAACACATAACAAGCAAGACAGACACACTATTACACCCCGTACTTGCGGAGAAGCACTTATCAAATTTGAGCGTAAGTATGTTGAACTATGTCTAAGTAAAATAACTTTGGATTATAAGGGACAAAACATTATTAAGTACATTTTATGAGTAAAGGATGCATATGAAGAATTCCCGAAGGTCCTATAAGGAAATGAGTGGAAAAAGTTGACTTAATATGACCTTGGAAGACGATGAGCGCTACTTTGAACGACAAGAATGAGCCAACTTGGGCAAATAATATCCTTTAGCATATGTAGAGTTTTGAAGTTAAGTGAAAGCCTAAATTGAAGTCCATGAAGTTTAGTTTCCAACTCAACAAACCGCTCATCAATACGACGTCGGAGTAGAGAATTATGGACGTTACAAGTCAGGCAGGCAGAGTAGAAACGCACATCCACTATGCGCGAAAATTCTCGGTCGGTGCCAACCGACCCTAGAACACTATAAAAGGGGTTTTACCCCTTATTTCTTCATCCAAACACCCCTAAAACCTTCCATAACCCCCTAGAACATTCCCCCAACTTCCACAACATGCACATATATTCCTACAAGTCTATATGACAATTTAGGTTATTTTTATTTCATTTTTAACATAACCCCAAGTCCTAGAAAGCCCTAGAAACCTCTCCAAACATACTCCAACATATTTCCAAGATAAACCAAGGATCAAAGTGAATATTAAAGTAGTTAAGGTTTCCAAGTAAGGTCTACACTTGTCTCCTCTTCTTGAAGATGTTTGGGTGAGTATTCTTAAGGTGGAGTAACCATGGAATTGAAGTGTTATTAAATTTTGAGGTAAGATTTCATCTTAGTTTCATGTTTATGAGTTTGTTTGGTAATTATGTTAAGATTTAAGGAGAAGAAAATTGGAGGAAAAGTTCAAATATACATTTGATGATATTTTGAGGTGTGAATTAACTTGAGTTATAAATATTAGTATGTTTTGAGCATAATCTTGTTATGAGGGATAATAATGATGTTAAAGAATTGTCGTATACAAGGGTATAAGGGGTGGTATGAAGTTGTGGTTATGGATTGATTATGAAAAGAAGTTTTGGAATTAAATTGAGTATAGTTTGAATGTAATCTTCTGATTATGGAGTTGTTGATGTTTTATTGTGCTTTGGGAGTTGTTTAGAAGATTGGAGGGAGTAGAAGATATAGGGGAGATGCTGCCTGAATTTCAACAGATGCTAAAAAGGGTTTAATTTTGAAGCTTAAGATAAGCATATGATGATAAGTCTAACAATAGTATGAATGGTTTTATATGTAGACTGCGAGACCGGAAGTAGGTTGGAAAGTCGAGAAGTGAACTTCCAGGTATGTTAAGGTTGTTCCTTCTTTTGTTGGCATGATTCCATATATGGTAAGAATGTAATGAACCTTATGACTAGAGATTTGTCAAAGTAGAGCTTGTCATATTATTGCATAGTTTCTGAGTGTTATGTTGTTCTTTCCGAGGGGCCATATCCCCTCCCTGTGTCCTTGAGTTTATAGAGAGACAGAAGAGGCATGTTACAGTATCAGTATTTTGAGCATATGCATGATATACATATATTTTCTTTAGCCTGGCCACTTGGTCAGTGAGACATTTTCTTTTGCCTGACCTACGGGTCAGTGAGACAGATATGCCTGACCTACGGGTCAGTAAGACAGATTGCCTAGCTTACAGGTCAGTGAGACAGATTGCCTGGCCTACGGATCAGTAAGATAGATTGCCTGGCCGACGGGTCAGTGAGATATATAATAGCATTATATTACACTTCATATGAGACAGGTCAGGTGAGATATTCAGGGCATTCTTTGGCCTCCAGATTGTATTGTTTTCAGTTCAGTTTCAGTTATCCTCTGCCTTACATACTCAGTACATTATTTCGTACTGACGTCCCTTTTGCCAGGGGACGCTGCGTTGATGCCCGCAGGTTCAGGTAGCCGTACAGGCGATCTAGCTCAGTAGGCCTTCTGCTCAGCTACGGACGTTGCACTCCACTTGGATCGAAGCTACAGTCCCTGTTGGTATGCCATTTTGACATATATATATGGGTATGACGAGGCCTTGTCCTGTCCTTTCTACAGCTAGTACTCCATAGAGGTCTGTAGATAGTTGTGTGTAGTTGAGATGTTATGTATCCTTGTCGGTTCTTATTTTTTTGTACAACATATGTAGCGGCCTAGTCGGCTTGCACTGTTATCCTCAGCACGTATGTATATGTATATATATACTGGTTGTGAGTTCTTGATGTATACAGGGGTTAGTATATCTCAGTTATAAATTATATTGGTCACCATGTTGCTCAGCGAGATTCAAGTACGGGTTTGGAGGGCTTGGTCAGTAGTGGTCGGGCACTCGTCACGGCTCATCGGCTCGGGTCGTCACACACACAACGAAAGAGACAGAAAATGCGGGCTTTATACCGTACTCACAGATCCATAGGATCATACTATATACCCGCTAGTGCCCAAGACATGGCATTCAGACAAACTATACAATTGAAATTGCACAAGTTCCCATAACATGTAACCGGTGCCCAATACAAGTGCTCGTCACGTCACGAGTATTGGTACCCCCTTATTATCCCCGTTACACCCTCTTATTTAGTCCAATTTATCAACTGTAATGCTTAAGTTAGAGTTTACAGTGTCAACATGCTTGGTAAGAAGTCCAACCTTATCACATGAGAGCTTTGCCATTCCGTATTGCCTCCAAATGGTCCCAATCTATTCAAATAAGTATTATACGTAAGAATACAAGTTAAACGATACCAATAATGCTTTATAAATTATTCAGGTTTAGAAAGTCAACCCAAAAACCCTGTTCCAAACCCAAAAGGTAAAATATATAATTTCATTGCAAAATTGGGTTTAATATAATCAAATAGTACTCTACAAGTTAAAACGAATCCAATGATACCCATATTAGTATGCTTTGATTTGAAACCCAAAAAGGTAACCCCGAGCCCGCAAGGGCATAATTGGAATTTTATTTTAAAATTAGTTTACCCATAGCTTAATTAGTCTAAATCTAGAAAACCCATTGAAAAATCCATCATCTTGATCCTCAGATCCATGATTTACCACTTTTCAACTTTTGGGTTGAAAACCCCCATTTCTACAATCCAAACACACATATAAAGGATTAAAAACAAATATAATAATGGGGTAACACCAAAATAAAGGTTAAATACTTACCCCGTTGTAGAGAGGTGTACAACGCCGCAAAAATCACCTCAAACGGAGCTCTAGAACTCAAGATATGCTCAAAATACTAAATGAACGCAGTCTGATTTTTATAATACACAGTGATTTCCGCACCTGCGGCCAAAATACCGCATCTGCAGCCTGCCACCTATCATTTCCGCACATGCAGGATCGCAATTGCGAACCCTACCTGGCAGGTGCGATGCACCAGCACCAGCAACTTTTTCTGACACTAAAATTGGCATAACTCCCTCATATGATGCCTGAATTCGATGATTCTTTTTGCTATGGCTTCGTAATTACGATACGGATATAATGGTTTAATCGAAGCACAAAAATAAAAGATCGTTTGGTTAATAGGTACCCCTTATGGCTATAGAAACTACGCCAAAAAGATCGAATACGAGCGCGACACAACCCAAATCCTTCCGAAACTCATCAGAATCTAACAAAAATTTGTGGACAAGTTCAAAGACATCATACGAACCTGGTCGAACCCTCAAAACATCCAAATGGGGCCGTCTTGACCCTATGTTGACTGTGGTCAACTCCAAATCATCTCAAAAGTTAGTTTCTCAACCAACCACCTAAATCACACCCGAACCTCTTGGGAACCGAACCAATGACTCCTCCACGTCAAAAATCACATTCTGGACCTAATGGAATCGACAAAACTTCAAAAAAGACTCATGTACCCCCGACATTGACTTTGGCCAAACTTCTTCATTTCTTAACTTAAGAATCAAGCCATGCATTCTCGCAAATTATAAACATTAATACAAAGCTAATGGAAACATCAAATTTCAAATCAGGGTCTTATTTCTTCCCGTGACCATCTTTTCACCATAAATAGACATATTTAATGCTAAAACCAATTTAATTGTCAAAAACCAACCAAATTAGCTCCGTTAATTTCTAAATGTCATGAATAATATTTCAAATCTAGCGGAATCTTCAGATCTCCAATCGTAGCACGTTTTCCCACAATACGCAGTTTATCTAAATAATTGAATGCCGGAATTTCCAAAGTGAAACCTTCTCCCAAAGTGAACCAAATGACATCCGTTTGACTTCACATTTTCCATACAAGTCAAAATAATTATTACGGAACTTCTGGAATAGACGATACGCAAAACAAAGCATCACTTCTCGAAACGACCGACAGGATCGTTACATCATCCACCACTTAAACACATGTTCATCCTCGAACGTAAAGATAAAGAAGGTATCTGAACTATAGAAAAGCTGAGGATATCCACTCCGCATATCCAACTCGATCTCTCAAGTAGCCTCCTTGACCGATCGATGCCTCTATAGGACCTTCACCTAACAAATATCTTTGGATCTCAATTTCCGAAACTGCCTATCCAAAATGGCTACCGGCTCTTCCTCAAAAGTCAAATTCAGGTCAAGCAACACTAAATGTCACAACCCAACTGGAGGGCCAAGACGGGCACCTGACCGCACTAGGCAAGTACCATCTAACATACTTCTCTGACATCAATATGAATAGAGGTGGGCCAGTAGGGCCATCATATAATACTCAATAGACTCATAAGGAAAACGTGTCTGTATTAAATAGTTTGAAAGACTCATCTATATGGATGTACTGGACATACTATATGAGCCAACAGGGCTATCATGATCATCTGTGTGGCGATATATGAAACAACAGGACTAAACATTTTCTGATTGTACATAACTGTCTACAAGTCTTTTCTGGAAAACATAACACAACGTGGTCAGGATAGAGCCCTGCCATACCCATGCATATGTACATATAAATAAATAAATATATATATATATATATATAATCGTGCTGACCCCTAGCATCTCTCGAGCAAATGGAGTGCAACAATCTTAACCGCTGAGCTAACATCCTACTAGATGGATCACCAACCTGTATCTCGGGACCTGCGGGCATGAAACGCAGCCCCCCAAACAATAGGGGAGTCAGTACAAATAATTTAACAAGTATGTAAGGCATGAAACAACATATATAAGAATCATAAAAGAAATCTAGGACATGAGAGTCAATCTGTATATCTGAATGTCTGTATAACTCTGCACATCTGAAAGTGCCTCTGAGGGCGTATGATATGCATGCTTTCTTTCATCATATATATATATCATAATACTGTACCCGGTCATATAATATAGGCTCGGTGTTATCCGTACCCAACTGCAGTGGTGTACACAAGAGGTACTGTACGCGGCCAACTATAGCACGGCTCGGTGTGGTAAAATAAGTGTATACATATATATACAATGCGTGAATGACTCATAGGAGTAACTTCTAGGCCTTTCGTCAATATGTCTTACTTCTACTGAATCAATGATCACAAGTTAAAATCAAGAATCATCAACGGTAAGTAGTAACATTATTGATAATCCGAAGAACATATGCTTTCTAACATTCTAAGAGTGGAATCATTATGGATAACGTTTGTTCGTTCATTCGTTTAGTTCTTTTCATAAGATTCATGCCAAAGAGAAAGAAGGGATAGCCTTAACATACCTTTGTTGTCAAAGATTCAATATACACTGCCCATAGTGCTTCAACCTACATCAACATATTAGAACTATGGTTAATACCATGGATGTACTCGAAACACGTTTCTAAGCTAGTAGCTCTCTTACGAAAAATTGGGCAGCACTTCCCTGACATTTCCTCACTTCCCCGAATTCAAAACAGAACCAAACAACAACATCAAAAATATGAATAACCAATCCTATCCATTCAGCCCCTCAACAATGTAATAACAATTTCAGCAAGTCAAACAATAGTACAACAAGCGGCAAGCTCGGTTTACGGTTAAACAAACATTGTTTTAAACTCCTCTTCCTTCCATAATTTAGCAACAGAATTAACACAACATATTCAATTGTCTCTACTGATTTTCATCCACAATGAAACTTTAAAATGACCCCATAACAGTCCCATAAGTTCAGTAACTCAAGCTAATTTTTCAGGTCACTAAAATAAGTTTCCAACTTATCCTTTCTTTCAAATCAAACAACATAACTAGAAGTACATAAGTAAGACTCTTCTCATATAAAAAATCCATGAATTCAACTTAAAAACAAGTTTACAACCAGCCAGCAATGGCACAACAACAACCAGCATGCTACTCTTTTGAAACTCGCAAGTTCTAGAATCTATGATCGAGCTACAACTTGTAGAAGCTTAGATAAGGGAATGAAAAGCATAAACTTACCTTGGACAGAGTATAAACCACGAAACCCAGTATTCATTCATCTCAAATCATTCCCCCAACGCAGCTACAAGAAGGAGAAAGAGAAACTAGCAAGCACTCTAGTTTTTTTGGCGCTAGAATCACTTCGTTTCACTCGAAATCACCAAGGATTTTTAAAGATTTTGGGGACACGTGTTGCAGGGGGTTTTCTCCTATGTTTTTCTCTGGAAAATATGGTGAAAATATGAGAGGATAAGCCCATATAAAGGGCTCCTTGGCCGTCCTAAATCTGCCCTTTTTTGGGTGTGTAAATCTTGGCCTTTCCTTTTTAAGCAAGTAGGTAATGCACCTACTTGTTTAATTAAATAGGTGTCGCTTTGCTGGTCCGTTGAATTTAATACGTGTCTTATCCTTACTTTGTAGTTAAGATATGTATCATGTAGCTCAAGCAAGTAGTACGGGAAGTAAGTTGGTGAAGCAGGCACGTTAGGTAAGCAAGCAACACATTTTTATTTTTCCAAAATCTCATTTCTCACGCTTAAATGCACTCGTCAACCTCAACCTAGTCGTGTATCTTCCAACTCTTATACCTTTTGACTAACATGTTGATATTCATATACCATCTTAAGATATGCTCGTAGATAGCCTATACATTGTCCCATAAGGTCCTCAACACAAATCTATATTAGTCGGGTTACAACGAAGAGTCAAAGTACAAAAAGAGCAAAATGAAATCCTAACTTTTTTTATCGACTCAAGATACTTCCTTAACTTGTCCCACCTGTACTTACTTGTTTACCATATGAATAGCACAAAGATTTTCTGAGGTGTAACATCCTTCCCCCCTAAGGAACACTCGTCCTCGAATGTTAAAGTAGTACCTTACCGTTGATGCCAATGTCGTTTCTTCTATTCACATGCTCATCGGATATCTTTCCGCTTACCGTATTGACCTTCACATCTTAGACTTCTTAATACCCAAGAGATTTAAACATGCTATTCTAAATATTCTTCTATCATGAGTTTCGATAACCTTTAATGTTAACTTCCTTTGACTCATTTATGATATTCCTTATGGTCTCCTCCATAACATCCTATCTGTTTATATACTAGAGATACGATAACTATTAACATAATCTGTTCTGGCGTGGAGGCTCCATCATGCAGTGGTTCAAATGTGATCATTATAATTTTCATATGACAATTCCTTTCTTTTTTTTATATACCATGGCTTTCCTTTGATAGCGTACTTATCTCTTCTTAATAACGATTTAACACCGTTGTCCTAATCTCCTTGTTATTGCAATTCATTTTCCTTTCTATATGTTACTTAATTTCGAGCACGTCTCATTCTCTCTTGACTGCATATCGGGTCATATTCATGTCCTTATGGTTTATAGTTCCTTTGAACTTGTCGTCCGATGCCTCATTTGTCGTTGTCTATCCTCTTGCTATTCGCCATAAGTCATATTTATGTTGATCTCTCATGTGTTATACATGACCACATGTTTCTTGAAGCATCATCTATTGCTCGAGGTGTTTGAAAGTTTGTAAAACCCCGAGTTCGCAATTTGATGCATACTGGATCCTACCATGGTCCTTGATATACTTGGATATATTTATTTAGTCACTTCTTGATGTTCTCTGGGTATCCTCGCAATAGAGTAAGAGAGGATTTACTATCTGTTGTCTTGCCCCAACTCCTCTTAGTATCGTAACATATTGATTGTCCTCAGCGCTATGTTACTTCTTGAACGTTCTTCATTACTTAACCTTTCTGTGTCCTCCTTTCGAATCTATGTCGTCATCACTCTTCCAATCATTTACTAAACTATTCACGTGAGTCTTTTATCACCTACTTGGCGAGTGATAATAAGTATATCCTTTACTATATCGGGTCAACATCTACTATATAATGGTAACTCTTTATGCAATACCCATCTTTATACCATTACCATGATTTCACCTCCATCTCATATCCTTCCCGTAATTATGTCCCGCAAAATAATCCTATCTTATCTTTTGCACTTCCACCCGAGGAGTTCATATCTCACTTTTGTCCTTCAGTCTATGGCTTATATCATATCATTTTCATCCCTTAATGTACTAACATTATGTTATGAGATTGGGATGAACCTTTATATTCATTTAGTTTGTCGTCTGCACTCTAACTACTGTTAAACCATATAATGGGTCTTTCTGTCGTAACACACCTTACTACAGTCTCAGATCCTAATTAGCTTATAATATAAATTACCATTTCGATCCCGTTCATGTTCGACCGATAAAAGTATCTTAATACAGGTCTTGTAATTCCATATCAAACTGCCTTAAACTCTAAATATTGAAATCCTTGTAATTTACACTCCTTTCTTATTTCATCATGTATGATTTACCTTCTATTTGTAAACTATATGCATAGTAAAACTTTTCATACTAAAATACATAAGTAGCCTTCCATATCCTCCATTGAAGCCGAAACAACTGACATCTAGTCCTATCATCGCCTTATGATCATATTATCTCTTTATCTATAATTCACAATCTTGCAATGTTATCTAGAACAGCCTATGACCATCTCATAATTGTTTTCCAACATGATCCGTAAACATACTACCCTAGCCTTCGCACTTGTTCTCCGGTTTACCCTTCTTCCCATTAATGGCTTCATATCATGGCACATCCTTAACCCCAATTTCCATCCATAACAATCTCTAAAATACTCAAAATAATCCAACAACATAGGAACAGTACCTCATCCGTTTTCATGTCTTGCCTCATCTTCTTCTTCTTAAATAACACAATCAGTATTGAGATAGCCATGAGCATAACCAAGAACATCTTAAACTTACTTTTTGCAACGACCTTAACATGAAATTCAAAAGTGGGTCCTTTCGTAATTTTCCTCAATCAATCTGCAATACCGCAGATGTGCAGTCTTTCGCTATTCTGAGGTGTCATTAGTGCGTTGAAATGTGATTCTCTTGGGGATCTCTTAGAAATCTTGTAAAGCTTCTGGGTGTTTTAAAAGGGTGAAGAGTTGTTCTCAGTTGATGTATAGAGAAAATGAAACACTCAATAATTTATAACGTCTCATGTCTTGGTTGAAGTAATCGCCTATCACATATCCTTGCGGTCTCATCTTAATCTCAAACCTTATGATATACCTACTTAATTTCCTTCTCCATGTTGAAACGCTCACCAGGAACTTATTTTCTTTGTTCCACATGTGCCGCAATTGTTATATCGAGTGGATGTCAGTTACTCACTTTCTGTTCGAACTACTCCTTTCCTCTTTGTATCGTAATTCTCCTTTTTTAGTCACGTGCATTTTGTATATTCGACACCCACTTCATGTTATTCCTTTAATTTGCTATTTCTTGATATTGCTTTCAATTATCACATTACTCTCTAATCAGCTCATTGTCCTATTCTCTCCTTACTCATCATTCCTTTCGTATCAGTCATATTGATCCCTTTTTCATATAACCATTCCTTAATTAATCTTAAATCCCATGTAACATTTCTCTCAATCCTTTACCTTATGTCGTTGTTAGAGTCTGTAGGGTTGGTCTGTCAAACATATAAGCCTTAGCCACCAACAATAAATCATACTCTGACCTGCTAGCATATATCCGTACTAAATATATCTGCATATCAATATCACATACCTATACATATACATAATACGCTCACTGCATAACTTAATCTTTCGAGGACATGTAAGAGTCGGTCAACTTTTTCCCAATATGAGAACTTCTTCTAGAATAACTTGTCTCATTTAATATATGAAAATCTCTTTCGACTTCAGACACATCATTTCCTCTTCGCATTCTCATATCCTACCCACTCTCATCTGCCATAGTATCTCACTTATTCCCTCATTCTGATGTAATGATTTTCTATTGAATATGTTCCACAACTGACTGCCAACTTCACCTCTACTCACTTCACTACTAGACCCTTTTTTTCTTTTAGTAATAATCCTACTTAAAGGTTTCCACAATTTCCCTTAAGTTCTCGAGAAATTTCAGCAGAGTTTCCTCTATAATTATAATAATCCCAAAACTGCGCACAACCTAGAAAATAGATCTGATACCTTACAAGGCCATATATAGGAACACATATAGTATACAACTCAACCATACAGGGCTGATGTTTTTTTTTTTAAAAGACTACAAAATAATAAAGCTCATCTCGTAAATCATATCTGAGCACCCTTCCCTAAAATTCATTGTTTCCCTTCTGAATCGTTCATCAATCGATCCCCTTCACAGAGGTTTATGTACGCACAAATTGAATATTCCCCTTATTTTCCTTTTCTTTGATAATTAACAAGTGAATTTGTATTTACTACTACAATTAATACTCACATTTCATAACTTACCTGTAACATTCCAAAACTATTTAACGATAAACTTTAATTCCTTATACAATCACTCACATCCCAAAGCCCCAACAATAGAAATCCTTACCTTGGCCCTACCCTAGAACTTTGATCTGGTACAAATCGATCCAACAATAGTTGAGGAGGTTCTTCTTCTGGTGGCTCTTCCACAGGATGTTCCATGGCCCCCATACCTTCAATAAACGTACCAATTATACCGACTTTCCCAGACATACCACTGTTCTCATTTGACCTTTGTTGTGCGGGTGCTGTCAGTATAGGATTACTCAAATGATAATCTCCCAATACTTGCCTATCCCTTACCTGTCCAGTTGATTCCTCGTGAATCTCACACGAGTCTGTCTTTATAGAAAACATAACTTTTGATGGATCAGTCTCAATAGAAGGTAGATCCTCTAATGGGTCTGTATCAAAAGAATGACTTACTCTGGAAGCTCCTGAACCATCAGCCTTCTTTCCCATACAAGCCATCTCACAGTTACAAAATCAATCAGGGTTAGGACTGGTAATCTCACATCCTACAACTCAGCACTATCGCACGATCTATAATAGAAATGAAGGTAACCATCCTAAACGTCCTGCAGCCTCCTGCTTAGAAGTGTGGCGCGCAACACACCCATAAATTAGACTCTACTCGACACGGCATGTAGACAAACCTAGGGCAGAACTACTTTGATACTACTTTTGTCACGACACAACTGGATGACCATGACTGGCACCTGACCTGTTACACCTCAAAAACAATTTCGTTGATGTACAGTGAATAGACTAACGGAGGGTATGAAGTATACGATGTTTCAATAAGTAAGTAATAGCATTTGATGATCCTAATTGAGATTTAAAAGACATTCGAGGTAAGAGAAGAAATTTTGCCAAGAAAGGTAAGGTATACGTTATGTATCGGAAGAGATTTACGAGTAACAATTTGATGGTGACTTAATGATGTCTTGGAGAAGATTTATAGCGTCCCTTAGATTGTTAATGAGGTGTTAATCAAGTGTTAAGAAGGTTCCATAAGGATTGGAGATCAAACGAGTCGACGAGAACGAATTTCGGAAAGCTGGGCAATATATGGTTCAACATACGGACCGTATAAAACATACTGGCTGTATGTTAGGCCTATGTTCTACCCAGAATGGGGACATTCACTGGACCAAAGATACAATCACACATACGGTCCATATAAAAGATACAGACCGTATGTTGGTCCGTAGAACTGAGTCGGGGCAGGTTTTTAAATTGATATAAGGGACCAAAATTCATTCAATTCATTTCATTTTTCACTCCACACTTCAAGAAATCTCTACACACTTCTTCCACAATAACTCAAGAGAAATCCATGATCAACTTCATCAAAGCAAGAGAATCAAGTGTAAGAAACTCGTTAGGGTTTATCCATGGCAAGAAATACTATTGGAAGTGAACTAGGGTTTTGGCTCAAGTGAAGTATTCCCACTCAAGGCTCATTCCCACACTATCTAAGGTAATTTTTATGATCATTCCATGTTATTTAAGGTATTGAGAGGTTGAAAGACTTGGATTGTAGAAGGAGATAGAAAATGGGTCATGAATGTGAGAATAGTGGCATTTTTGAGTAATAGTTTGGAATGAGTCATGATTCTTGATATGTTGTGATTATGAATATGTTATAAATGATATTAAGAACATGGGATAACCATTATATGTGAGTAAATGTAGTAGTGTACTATGACCATGATTATGGATGAATTGAAGTGAAATTGGGAAATGTGGATAATGTAGGTGAATGAAGATTGATGGTTATAATATTGTGAATGTTATTATAGACATTTGGGAGTTGATATATGATATGAGGAAAGTTGTATAAACAAAATAAATGCAGCCTAATTTTCTCTTGCTTTAGTTGAGCATGTTTATGTGATCGATTAGCTAATGTTAATACGAACTCTCTTGAAGGTAGAAACGTGAGCATTGAAGGAGAACGATCAAGTGATAGGATAGCTAAACGAAAAGGTATGTAAGGCAAGTCCCTTCTTTCTAAGGCATGACTCCTATGGAATGAATCCTCCTATATTTCCATGACTTTCCTACATATCGGAAATTATGAGCCTGCGATTGTAAAGAGCTTCATATAAGATACATAAAAGAGAAACGTTACGAGCATGATAGTGATGATGATGTGTTAAGTCTAAAGATCCTCAACTTAATGATCCTAACTATGACCCATTGATGTTGTTTATTGTTTACACTCACCTTATGTGCCAATTCCTTCAAGGTGAGGCAGAATGCTTATGAATGCTCCATAATGGAATCGGGGCTTCACAACCTTATGTCACCCCAATAAAGTATAGTTATTTTTGATATTATATGAATGCATTATGATGAGAACATGATGATATTACACCGCGCTTATATGGCCGGGCAGACATCGCTAAGGCAGGCAACGTATACACCATGTATAGATGGCATGGGCAGATACCACTAGTGGGTAGCATGAGTTCGTTACCCCGGTCGCGGGAGGCCTGGACGTGGGATAATGGTGACCACACCGTACCCATATGGTCGGGCAACTTATATAGATATGCATACATGATATAATGATGTTTATGAAGTGAGTTAGCATGCTTTATTTCTATCAAAATTGACAGTCAGTTACAGGTTGTTCGTCGCTTGATGTCTCCTTATTTCATTGATGTATTGTTGTTGTGTATGCCTTACATACTCAGTACAATACTCATACTGACGTCCTTTTCTTTGGACGCTGTGTTCTTGCCCACAGGTAGACAGGGATGCGATCCAGATTCGTAGGGGCTATTAGCATACTCTGCAGACACTCCATTGTTCCGGAGGTGCCATTGATTTATTATTTTATGTATATATGTTTCGGGCACAATGGGGTCCTTTCCCATCCATATGTCTAGTACTCTAGTAGAGGCTCATAGATACGTATGTGTGGGTAGTATGGTCTCACAATGTCCTTATTGTGTGTATATCATTTTGATAACCAATGGGCTTATGTATATATAAGGGTAAATATGTTTCAAAATGAAAATGGTTTTCCTATGATTATGAGCATGAGAATAATGAATGAACGCAAGATGAGTACGATGAGTGGTGCTTGGTGGTTAGCTCCGGGTACCCGTCATGGCCTCTAGTCGGGTCATGACAAAGGTGGTATCAGAGCAGTTCAGTCCTAGGAAGTGTCTACGAGCCGTGTCTAGTAGAGTCTAGTTTATGGTGTGTTGCGCGCCACATCTATAAACAGTAGGCTACGAGGCATTTAGGAAAAATGACCATTCTTCTTTTTACTAGATCGTGCGATAGAGCCATGTTATAAGACTTACTCCTCCCTAATGGTGTGATTATGATTTCAGAAATGTCGGTAAAGAGAAAAGTTACCACCGCCCAGAAGGGAAAACCTACGACAGAAAGGCGGATAGGAAGGTAGCCGCCAATTAATGTAGAAGAAGGCGGATAGGAAGGTAGCCGCCAATTAATGTAGAAGAAGGCGAATCACAAGATGAGACTCCATCTAATATCTCTCCCACTCCGCCCAACTTAGAAGAACAAGAGGGGGCTTCAGCTCCAGCTCCTATGCCTCCAGCTCCTCCACCAGCTACTTCGGGTCAACAAATGACCGATATTATTCATCTATTGACACAGTTAGTTGCCGCTCAGGCACAGCGGCGGGGTACAGGTTTAGGTGATAGGGTGACTAGTACTCGAACTCTGGATTTTATGAGTTTAAACCTTTCAGAGTTTTTCGGGTCAAAGCCGGATGAAGACCCGCAAGGTTTTATTGATGAAATGTTGAGAATATTGAAGATTATTCATGCCTCCGAGACTGAATCTTTGGAGTTGGCATCTTATAGACTCCGAGATGTTGCAGTACTTTGGTATAATAATTGGATATCTTTAAGAAAAGAGAATGCGGCTCCTCCAGTTTGGCAAGCATTTATATAAGCCTTCATCTGTCACTATTTGCCACCTGAGGTTCGTCGGGCTAGAGCGGATAAATTCTTGAATTTGAAGCAAGGCAATATGAGTGCCCGGGAGTATAGCCTCCAGTTTAATTCATTGGCTAGATATGCTCCGACTATGGTGGCCGACATGGGAGATAGTGTCACGACCCAACCCCGTGGGCCGCGACTGGTACCCTAACTGGGTACCCGTACATACCTGCCTGACCGAATTTCGTATCATACAGATATATTTTTTTTTTTAAAACAGCTGTTACAGAAGTAGGCCGATACAGATACGGCACGCGCGCAAACATATATATATGTATATACCTGAACATGCAGACATTTACAGATAAGCCGATAAGGCTAACATACAGACGAAACCCGTAACCCACACATCTATCTACAGGCCTCTACAGACATACAGAATCATATGACGGGACAGGGCCCCGCCGTACCTCAAAATACCATACATACAGAGTCTACAGATAACAGAAGATATATACCAAAAGTATTTGCTCTGGATCGAATTAGCTCTTCAGAATAGCAGAATCCGAGCCCTAGACTGGCGGCGTATCACCAAGTGCGCCTGTACCTGCGGGCATGTAACGCAGCCCCCGAAGAACCGGGGGTCTGTACGAAAAATGTACCGAGTATGTAAAGCAGAAATATATCAAACATAATCATAATCTGGACCGGAAGCACATAAATATAATAGACAGACTCATAAGTCGGACGGACAGAGTCATAGTCCCGACAAACGGACAGAATCATAGTCCAGACAGACAGAATCAGGATTCATACGGACGTACAGAATCGGAACCCATCGGCCAGATAATCCAGACGGACAGACAGAATCGTAGCCGGTTGGACAGATAATCCGGACGGACATACAGAATCATAACCAGTCGGACAGATAATCCGGACGGACATACAGAATCATAACCAGACGTACAGATAATCCGGACGGACATATAGAATCATAACCAGTCGGACAGATAATCCAGACGGACATACAGAATCATAACCAGTCGGACAGATAATCCGGACGGACATACAGAATCATAACCAGTCGGACAGATAATCCGGACGGACATACAGAATCATAAGTCATACAGACAGAAAGAATCACACATAGGGTGCAGGAACGTGGTCGCCACTCCTGCCATTGGCACCACAACACGTCAGATATCAGAAATTCTTCTCCGATCTCCGTCATTCATCATAACATAACCACGGTACCCGGGGGCGGACAGATAACACAGCACCCCGAGCCCGGACACATCATACTTCGTAATATATCCTCGGTAATCGGGGACGGACATATAACACAGTACCCCGGAACCGGACACATCATACTTCAGAATTCACATATGGGGCTCGGCGGCCCACCGCACGATATACGTACCGGCCCGGGATCCGGTGAAAGGAATCATAGCATGTGCACGAACTGATTAATGAGGAACCACATACATACAGACTCAACAGAACAGAAGTAGGCCAACTGGCCGATCGAACCAAGTATTCGGATAGTTTTCAAGGTACGTGCCTACACGTCACTTGGGGAGGCACGACAGATTATAACCAGAACCAGATTTCCAAATGTCAAAAATTATTTTGTAAGATTTGTATAAAAACAGTCGTATCATGATCAGAATAGTAGTCCAGGTGTTTTCTGAGAAAATCGGGCAAAACTAAAGTAATTAAGATCATACAGAAGGTATCGGGGCTCCGTGGGCCCACCTCGGACTAACTCGAGGCGACATCCATAAATTATTGCTAATAGACCTTATGAGGTCATTCGTAATCATATGGACGTATTTCGACTCCGTTTAGGAAAGTTTTAAACAAAAGTTCACTTTAAAGACAAGTTATAAGAAAAATGATTCAATCTTACTGAAGGAATTGGAGCGGATTTCCATCTCGAATTCCGAGAAACGGAGTCGTACTTAAGGCTCGTGGCCGAGCCTATTACGTTCAGAACATGCCTAAGAACGAAGGGATAGGCTTTACATACCTTGGTTGCGTCCTACGCTCGTCCAAACTCGATTCCTGTTTCGCTCAAAAACTGCAAATGGTCACATTTACCAGTTACTATTCATGAGACTTAACATTTCTAATCTTAACCAATACTTGTCTATAAGAATTTGGGCAGCACCTCCCCTATACATATAGCCTCCTCGAGATTCAACTTGGCTCCAAACAACCAACAACAACCCAACAACAACATCAACAACATCAACAATTATCATAATTCATAATATACACAATTAGTCTACTTTACAACATA
This sequence comes from Lycium barbarum, assembly GCF_019175385.1. NCBI lineage: Eukaryota > Viridiplantae > Streptophyta > Magnoliopsida > Solanales > Solanaceae > Lycium > Lycium barbarum. The sequence goes on along the minus strand of NC_083338.1, from coordinate 104,117,186 downwards.
ATACAAAAAAAAATCCTCATTTCGACTTCACGCTCCCAAATCAATACCAGCATTCTTTCATTTATTCTAATTAAAGTCATTACAATACCATTCGGAATCATATCATAACCTTTCTACAATATATACACGAGATATACACAAGATATACAAACATGCCAACTTTCCATCAAGGCCATAATCTATCCAATTCTCCTAATCTTTAACATACTAGTTCATAACACATTTCCATCTTCCAAGTTTATCAACGTTAACCATCATTTGCACCTTAACCACTTCATTTTCTTAATTTCGAAAGATCATACTAAACGACATACTTTCCGACAACAACTTAGCAACAAATTCTTCACGTTAGCTTAACCCTTTATTCTTCCGTCTACTTCACAAAACCATAACAACACAGTTAACATACCAAACAAAATTTAATTCATTCTCCACCATCAGCACAACACCACACGGCTACATTCCATATTTCCAATTTCCGTCGAATTCATTCAACTTTCATTTCTAATACAATTTTCACCATAACTACAACTAGAATACAACATAAAAATTCAACTCATTACATCAATACATCAACACACACACACGGCCACTTTCCAACAAACACACCCACTTTGCAAACTTCCATATTTTCACAAATTCTATTCATTTCTACATTCCACAACATGAACAAAGCTCCATAACATAATAAAAAGGGATGGATTCTTACCTTTTCCCAACTCTTCCACTTGCCACAATTGGTAGTTTCTTGCCACAATAATTATACCAACTTGAAGAGCACCTTGAGCTTAGTAGAAATTTTAAAAGAGATGAATTTTTGAACCAAGAATTAAGCTCCAAGAATTCTTCTTTTCTTTTTCTCTTTCTCCTCCTCTTTGGCCGATTGCCCCTCTCTTTTGTTGTTCTTGTTTTTACTTAAGTTTTCTTGAAGCTTCCAAGGGATATGGATGAATATATAATATTACATGGAATTAATTAAGCCTTGGAGGCTTGGGCCTTAAGTGGCCGGTTGGGCCTCCCTTGTTTGGGCCTCACTTTCTATTTTTTTTTTGATTCCCCAAGCCCAATTACTTATGGCTAATTTAAAATTCCCGAGGCTAATTTCCGAAATTCCAATTTTTGCCCTTGGCCTTCCTCCGTATTTCACACCAATAATTTCATAGCCAACACATTCATACCAAGTATGGTCCAATTGTGGCCTTATCCATCACAAGTCAATTTACCTTGAATTTTTCGAATAAGCGAAAATGTCGGATGTAACAGATAGAGTGCACAGATTTATGAGTGGCTTAGGGCCACGTTTGTTCAAGGACTACTTGACGGCTTCATTGCAAGATGGGATGGATATTTCCCGCATTCAGGCCCATGCCCAGAGCCTAGAAGAACAACAACCTCCACAAAGGGGTGAGCGTGATATTGATAGAGGGAAAAGTAAGAGGGCTAGATCTATGGGTGCCAGTAGAGACTATAGAGGGAGATCGAGGCAGTCATATTCTAGACACTCAGGCCAGTCAGCGACTAGTGCACCTCCTCAGTTTACGGGCAGGATATTTGACCACTCCACTCGTTCAGGACAGATCAAAGTTCCAGAACCTCGGGTTCTCAGTTTGGGGGTGATTATAGCCAGAGGAGACCACTAGTACCGCGATGTAGTCAGTGCGGTAAGTTACATTCTGGTCAGCGTCGCTGAGGTTTAGATGCTTGTTATGCCTGTGGCCAGGTTGGGCACATGATGTGAGATTTCCCGTCGATGAGTGGTGGAGTTAGGGTTCAGCCCACAGGATCAGCGGCTGGTTCTTCTTCGGTGCACCTAGTAGGGCAGACTCCCCAGATTCCAGTAGGCCGAGGTAGGGGCAGAGGGGGAGCGTCCAATTCAAGTGGTATCCAGCCCCGCATCTATGCTTTAGCTGAATAATATGATCTTGAGTCCTCCTCGGATGTGGTTACAGGTATATTATCTGTATTTTCTCATGACGTATATGCATTGATAGATCCGGATTCTACGTTATCTTATATCACTCCATATATCGCTGGTCGTGTTGGGGTGAAACCCGAACCAATTAACCCTTTCGAGGTATCTACTCCGGTTGGTGATCCCGTGATAACTAGACAAGTATACAAGAATTGTGTAATTGTGATATGTTATCGCCAGACTAATGTTGATTTAGTCGAGCTAGAAATGTTGGATTTTGATGTGATTATGCGTATGGATTGGTTGGCCTCATGTGATGCTAATGTTTATTCCCGAATGAAAGTAGTTCGATTTCAATTTCCGGGAGAGCCCGTGCTTGAATGGAAGGGTATTACAGCCTCTCCAAGAGGTAGGTTTATTTCCTACCTTAAGGCAAGGAAGATGATAGCAAAAGGTTACATTTATAACTTAGTTCGAGTTCATGACATCGAAGCAAAGTCGCCAACTTTCTAATCCGTTCCGGTGGTGAATGAGTTTCCGGATGTATTTCTAGATGAACTTCCAGGTCTTTCTCTGGAAAGAGAGATTGATTTCACTGTTGATGTGTTGTCGGACACCCAGCCTATTTCCATTCCTCTTTACCGAATGGCTCCTGCAGAATTGAAAGAGCTAAAGGCACAATTGAAGGATTTGCTTGAAAAGGGATTCATTAGTCTTAGTTCATCACCTTGAGGAGCACCAGTCCTATTTGTGCGAAAGAAAGATGGTTCTTTACGGATGTGTATTGATTACAGGCAGTTGGATAAGGTGACGATAAAGAATAAATATCCTCTTCCGAGAATTGATGATTTGTTTGATCAATTACAGGGTGCCAAGTGGTTTTCAAAAATAGACCTAAGGTCAGGTTATCATCAAGTGAGAGTTAAAGAAGAAGATATTCCCAAAACAGCCTTCCGAACGAGATATGGCCATTATGAATTTCGGGTGATGTCATTTGGGTTAGCTAATGCTCCGGCAGTGTTTACGAACTTGATGAATAATGTATTTAGGCCTCTCTTGGATCTGTTTGTAATCGTGTTTATTGATGATATTCTGGTATATTCTCGGACAGAGTCAAAGCATGCAGACCATTTACGTATCGTTCTTGGAATTCTTTGAACTCGAGAATTGTATGCAAAATTTTCAAAGTGCGAGTTTTGGCTGAATTCTGTGACATTTTTGGGTCATGTTATTTCAGGTGATGGCATTCGAGTGGGTACTCAAAAAATTAAAGCTGTGAAAACTTGGCAAAGGCCTACAATGCCTATAGAAGTCCGTAGTTTTCTGGGATTGGCATGTTACTATAGGAGATTCGTGGAAGGGTTTTCATCTATTTCAGCCCCATTGACGAAGCTAACCCAGAAGTCAGCTCAATTTCAGTGGGATGATGCTTGTGAATGCAGTTTTCAGGAATTGAAAGATAGGCTAACTTCAGCCCCAGTCTTGACACTCCCAGAAGGGCCAGATGGTTATGTTGTATATTGTGATGCTTCTAGCGTTGGGTTAAGATGTGTATTGATGCAGCACGGTAAAGTCATTGCTTATTCTTCGAGACAGCTGCGGAAACATGAAAAGAATTACCCAACTCATGACCTTGAATTAGCTGCAGTCATTCATGCACTAAAGATGTGGAGACATTACTTATATGGTGTTCAAGTTGATATTTACACAGATCACAAGAGCCTTCAGTATATTTTCAAGTAGAAGGAGTTAAATCTACGGCAGAGGCTGTGCTTAGAGCTACTGAAAGATTATGATGTAAGTATTTTATACCACCCTGGGAAGGCAAATGTAGTAGCTGATGCGCTTAGCCGCAGATCAATGGGTAGCCTATGTGAAGCTCCTCCAGAGAAGAACGAATTAATTCATGAGCTCCACCAGCTAGCTAGTCTTGGGATTCGTCTAATTGATTCAGGCAGTGCAGGAATTGATTCCAATAATCCAATTGTTTCATCCTTGGACATGGAGGTGAAAGGGCGTCAATATGAAGATCCTCAGTTGAGTCACTGTAGAGACATATTTCATGAAAAAGAGAAGTCTCCATTTGAAACTCCTATAGATGGAATTCTTAGATACCGAGGCAGGCTATGTGTTCCAAATGTTGCGGAACTATGTCATCGAATTCTAGAAGAAGCTCATTATTCTTGGTATTCTATTCATCCACGTGCGACAAAGATGTACCATGACCTCAAGTTAATGTATTGGTGGGATGGAATGAAGAAAGACATAGAAGAATTTGTAGCTCAATGTCCAAACTCTCAGCAAGTGAAAATCGAGCATCAAAAGCCATGAGGATTACTGCAATCTATGGAAATTCTGACCTGGAAATGGGAAGCGATCAACACGGATTTTATTGAGGGGTTACCTCATTCCCGAAGTAAATATGACTCCATATGGGTGATCGTGGACAGACTCATGAAAGCAGCTCATTTTCTTCCAGTCAAAACTACATATTCAACAGAAGATTATGCAAGGCTATATCTTAAGGAGATCGTGCGACTTCATGGTGTCCCGATGTCCATTATTACTGACAAAGGAGCACAATTTACAGCTAAGTTCTGGAAATCCTTCCAAGAAGGTTTGGGTACTCAAGTAAAGCTTAGCACAGCATTTCATCCGCAAACTGATGAGCAAGCCGAACGCACTATTTAGACTTTGGAAGATATGCTAAGAGCATGTGTACTAGATTTTGGTGGTAGTTAGGATGACCACTTACCCCTTATTGAGTTTGCATACAACAATAGCTACCATTCCAGTATTAGAATGACTCCGTATGAAGCTCTATATGGAAGGAAGTGTAGATCCCCAATTGGATGGTTTGAAGTAGGGGAAGTACGGTTAATAGGCACTGAATTGATTCAACAAGCGGTAGAAAAGGTCAAGGTCATTCGAGATCAGTTGTTGACAGCCCAAAGTCGCCAGAAATCTTATGCGGACAACCGTCGACGAGACTTAAAATTTCAAGTTAATGATTGGGTATTCTTAAAGGTATCGCCAATGAAAGGCGAGATGAGATTTGATAAGAAAGGGAAGTTGAGTCCTCGATATGTAGGTCCTTATAAAATTGTCCGCAAGGTGGGTCAAGTAGCTAACGATTTGGACTTATCCTCGGAACTTGAATCAGTCCATCCAGTTTTCCATGTCTCAATGCTCCGTAAGTTTGTTGGAGATCCTATGAGGATTGTTCCAGTAGATGATGTTCAAGTGACAGAAAAGTTGGCTTATGAAGAAGTACCCGTTGCCATACTAGATAGGCAAGTACAGAGACTTAAAAATAAAGTAGTAGCCTCAGTTAAGGTCTTATGGAAAAATAACAACCGAGAAGAAATAACTTGGGAAGCGGAAGAAAATGTGAAGTCCAAGTACCCGCGCCTATTTCAGCCCCCGGAAGAGATCCAAGATGAAATGTCAAGATTATGAGGTATGTATGTTTTCTTTTTATACTTTTGGGTCGTGTGTGGCCAAACTATATCTCTATTATGTTATGGCCCTGTGAGGCATTGTTATTATGGGCTGTTGTAACAGGATGGTAGTGTCATATTACAAGTGAAACTCTGGCAAAATATTCATAGAATTCCCGAGAATTCAACATTCGAGGACGAATGTTCTTAAAGGGGGGAAGAATGTTACACCTTGGAAAATTTTCCGTTGATGTATAGTGAATAGAATAACGGAGGGCATGAAGTATACGATGTTTCAATAAGTAACAAATAGCATTTGATGATCCTAATTGAGATTTCAAAGACATTCGAGGTAAGAGAAGAAAGTCTTCCAAGAAAGGCAAGGTATATGTTATGTATCGGAAGAGATTTATGAGTAAGAAGTTAATGGTGACTTAATGATGTCTTGTAGAAGAGTTATAACGTCCCTTAGATTGTTAATGAGGTGTTAAACAAGTGTTAAGAAGGTTCCATAAGGATTGGAGATCAAACGAGTCGACGAGAATGAATTTCGGAAAGCTGGGCAATATACGGTCCAACATACGGACCGTACAAAACATAATGGCCGTCTGTTCTGCCCAGAATGGGGACTTTCACTGGACCAAATATACGGTCAGACATACAGTCCATAAAAAAGATACGGACCGTATGTTGGTCCGTAGAACTGAGTTGGGGCAGGTTTTTAAATTGATATAAGGGACCCAACTTCATTCAATTCATTTCATTTTTCACTCCAAACATCAAGAACTCTCTAGAAATCTCTCCACACTTCTTCCACAAGAACTCAAGAGAAATGCATGATCAACTTCATCAAAGCAAAAGAATCAAGTGTAAGAAACTCGTTAGGGTTCATCCAAGGCAAGAAATCCCATTGGAAGTGAACTAGGGTTTTGGCTCAAGTGAAGTATTCCCACTCAAGGCTCATTCACACACTATCTAAGGTATGTTTTATGATCATTCCATGTTGTTTAAGGTATTGAGAGGTTGAAAGACCTGGATTGTAGAAGGAGATAAAAAATGGTTCATGAATGTGAGAATAGTGGCATTTTTGAGCTATAGTTTGGAATGAGTCATGATTCTTGATATGTTGTGATTATGAATATGTTATAAATGATATTAATAACATGGGATAACCATTATATGTGAGTGAATGTAGTAGTGTACTATGACCATGATTATGGATGAATCGAAGTGAAATTGGGAAATGTGGATAATGTAAGTGAATGAAGATTGATGGTTATAATATTGTGAATGTTATTATAGAAGTTTGGGAGTTGATATATGATATGAGGAAAGTTGTATAAACAAAGGAAATGTTACCTAATTTTCTCTAGCTTTAGTTGAGCATGTTCATGTGATCGATTAGCTAATGTTAATATGAACTCTCTTGAAGGTAGAAAAGTGAGCATCGAAGGAGAACGATCAAGCGATAGGATAGCTAAACGAAAAGGTATGTAAGAAAGGTATGTAATGCTAGTCCCTTCTTTCTAAGGCATGAATCCTCATATATTTCCATGACTTTCCAACATATTGGAAATTATGAGCCTACGATTGTAAAGCGCTTCATATAAGATACAGAAAAGAGATACGTTACGAGCATGATAGTGAGGACGATGAGTTAAGTCTAAAGATCCTAAAGTTAATGATCCTAACTATGACCCATTGATGTTATTTATTGTATACATTTTCCTTATGTGCCAATTCCTTCAAGGTGAGGCAGAATGCTTATGAATGCTCCATAATGGAATCGGGGGTTCACGACCTTATGTCACCCCTATAAAGTATAGTTGTCTTTGAGTTTCTATGCATGCATTATGATAAGTACATGATGATATTGCATCGCGCCTATATGGCCGGGAAGACACCGCTTAGGTGGGCAGCGTATACACCATGTTTAGATGGCATGGGCCGACACCACTAGTGGGCGGCATGAGATGGTTACCCCGAACGCGGGCTAATGATGATCACACCGCACCTATATGGTTGGGAAGCTTATATAGATATGCATACATGATATGACGATGTTTATGAAGTGAGTTAGCATGCTTTAATTCTATCAAAATTGACAGTCAGTTACAGGTTGTTCTTCACTTGATGTCTCCTTATTTCATTGATGTATCGTTGTTGTTTATGCCTTACATACTCAGTACAATGCTCGTACTGACGTCCTTTTCCTTGGACGTTGTGTTCATGCCCACAGGTACACAAGGAGGCGATCCAGATTCGTAAGGGCTATCAGTGTACTCTGCGAGCACCCCATTGTTCCGGAGGTGCCATTGATTTATTATTTTGTGTATATATGTTTTTGGCACGATGGGGTCCTGTCCCGTCCATATGTCTAGTAATCTAGTAGAGGCTCGTAGATACGTATGTGTGGGTAGTATGTTCTCACGATGTCCTTATTGTGTGTATATCATTTTGATAGCTGAAGGGCTTATGTATATATAAGGGTAAATATGTTTCAAAATGAAAATGGTTTTCCTATGATTATGAGCATGAGAATAATGAATGAATGCAGGATGAGTACGATGAGTAATAGAATGAGTGGTGCTCGGTGGTTAGCTCCAGGTACCCGTCATGGCCCCTAGTCGGGTCGTGACATGATCGTACTAGTCAAGTACCATCGAACCCGTATCTATGACATCAATATGAACATAGGTAGGCCAGTAGGGCCATCATATAATACTCAATAGACTCATCTGTATTAAATAGTCTGAAAGACTCATCTATATGAATATGCCGGACAAACTATATGAGCTAACAAAGTTGTCATAATCATCTGTGTGGCAGTATATGAAACAACCGGATTGAACTTTTTTTGACTGTACATAACTGTCTAGAAGCCTCTATTGGAAAACATAACAAAACGTTGTCGGGACAGGGCCCCTGTCACGAGCCAACCGGAGGACCATGACGGGCACTCGGAGCTAACCTACCGAGAACTTCTTAACATACTTCTCATAATCATTACTAGGTGGACCACCAAAGGTAACTCATTATATCATAATCTGTAAGGGCAAGAGTCCAAAAGATAAATGCATATCTATATAAACGTCATCAACTATGCCTATATTTACAAGCTGACAAGGCTGCCAAAAATGATATACAAAATATGCTCCGGTGAGGTTATAGAGCTTCTAACTATACACCCTGTCTACGAGCCTCTATGAGGAGTGCATAACATCATAAGGACGGGACAGGACCACGCCATGCCCATGTATGTACACAAAAGAATAATACCAACTAAACCGCAGCTCCGGACAAATGGAGCACTGCTGTGCAATCGCTGATGAAGCAGCCTAGGGGTCTGATCCTTCTCGCTGTTTACCTGCGGGCATGAACACAACGTCCACAACAAAATGAACGTCAGTACGAATAATGTACTGAGTATGCCAGGCATGAATAACGACATAATAAAAATATGAGAAAGCATGAGATAAGAGAGATAACCTGTATATCTGACTACCGCTTAAGGCGGATGTCATGCATGCTTAGCGTTTTAAAAAAAAAAATCATACATACATATATAATATAAATGTTAGTGTTGCGGAACGTGCAACCAGATCCATATATCATATCACCCCGCGTCTGGGGTAAGATTTTAATGTCACGACCCAACCCCGTAGGCCGTGACTAGTGCCCGATCTGGGCACCCGAACCCATCTATCAAATATTATCTCAAATTCTATCAAACGCATTCTAGTATAAAGCAGAAGCCGACAAGGCTTTATTTCCAATTTAGATAATTTCTAGAAAAATTTCGGCAGAGTTTCCTTTTCTTTACGGACTATCCCATATACCCTGCACGCAGAAAATACCAACGAAGGCCACACAGGGCCAACTAAAAAACATTTAAATATATGCGGACCGGCCGCCGCGGCGAATGGAATCGCCCGAACACAACATAAGCACACAACTGTACAGAAAGATCCCAACCCACAAACATTCCTACAGACCTCTAAATGGACCGACAGAATCATATGGCGGGACAGGGCCCCGCCGTACCCATGAACGAGAATATACATATATAGAAGTGACAGACTATACCAAAAGATGGCTCTGAATAAAAGAGCGCTCCAAAAATAGCAGAATGAGATCCTAAGCTGACGGATCAGCAAACCTGTCGTCGGTACCTGCGCGGTATGAAAACGCTACCCCCGAGGAAAGGGGGTCAGTACGAAATATGTACTGAATATGTAAAGCCTGAGTTGCAGAAATAAAATCATAACTGGTATAGAACGTACAGAAAGTAAACAGAAAATACAAGGTATCCGATATATATTTTCAAAACATGCGGAGTGTGTACAGAAACATATGTCATATCAAATCCGGCCCCTGCCAAGGGACTCGGCAGACAGAACGTGGCCACCCTCCTGACGCTGGTGCCACAACACAGAAGAATCAGAATAGGGGCATAACCCCGTAACATAATATGTCATATCAGATGGCCATAGTAAATCATATCAGAACAAACGTACACGGCACAGCATACTCCACAAACCCATGTACGCGTATACCTGCCCCCTCACATCGAGGCACGGCGAACAATGCAGGGGATTACGCTTGACAACATATCCTGGCCCGGGCTCAGTGTGGGAAACATTGGGACATCCACGAATGGAGTAGTGAGAGACTAATGCAATTTAAAAAAATATCATAAATGGTTTCAAAGACTCGATGAAGCGTATCAAAGCCAAACAAATCCAATGGAGTCGGACGGGATCATAATAAATGCATTTCGGATATCATAATAAATTACAGAAGTATAACTTTCCCGAAGTCATTCCGGTGTCAAAATAATTTATAAGATTTAGTAGAATATTTAAAACAATATTCGTTAGGCGATTAGTAGGGTAATCAAAACATTTCTTTCAAAAATCGCTTAAAACGGAAGCTTTAGTACATTAAGGGCAAAACCGGGAATAGTGGGCCCGCCTCGGGACAAATAAGGCGGCGGGCTCAAATTATGCCCTCTAAGCTTATGGTATCACCTAAAAAGGTTATACAGACATTCTATGACTTTTTGAATAATTTAAAGCAAAATTGCATAAGTTCAGAAGAAGCGTATCAAAATGGTTCAATTCTACTGAAGGAATAACTGAAATTTTGTCTTGCGGATACCGAGGGCCAAGAGGTCCTTCGAGGCCCGGATCCGACCCTAACACACTAAGGGCATGCCAAGGGAAGAATTGGGGTTGCTTTACATACCTTTCACGCTCCTTAAGCCTTTCCAAACTCACTTCCCGTTTCGTCGAATAACTGCAATTGGTTAAGTTTACCAATTGTAAGCTATGAATACCAAAGTTCCAACTTAATGCATATTTGGCTACCGAAATTTCGGCAGCACTTCCCCTATACATATAGCACCCCGAGAATTCAACTCGGCTATAATTCATCAACAACAACCCAAACGACAACATCAATATCAACAATGAACATTAAAAATACAATTATCCTTCAACTAGTCATTTTTCTCACAAGTTGACATAATCTTCAATTCAACCCAAACTTTCGAACTAACATCATGATTTCACATCCATTATCACTCAAGATCATCACAATATAGATTTAGAGACATTTCATTTCATTTTCCTTAAGATATACACTCGATATACATAATATACAACTTTCCGCCAAAATCATAACTTATGCAAAACATCAAATCTTTGGCATACAATTTCATAACATGTTTCCAACTCCCAAATTCATCAATGATCATCACTATTAGCAACCAAACAACTTCATTTCTTTAATGTCGGAAAATCATACTAAAACGACATAAGTGTTTGCATTCCAATTCGATACAAACTTATATCATTCTAACTTCATTTACATTACAAGAATCTCAATAACACAACTAACATACTAAACAAACTTAATCCATTCCATTCCATACAAACCTATACCACACGGCCAAGTATCAACTCACCCACTTCAACTCAATTCATTTCACTTTCACTTCCGATATACATTTCACCACAATCACAACTAGGATATAACATAAATTCAACACATTATTGATATATAAGGCACATATGCACACAGCTAAACACCATATTCCAAACCTACATCACAAACTTCCATTTCTTCATACAATCAACACATTTCTACATACTACAACACAAACAAAGCTTCATAACACAATAAAAAGGTAGAAATTCTTACCTTTTCCTCAAGTCTTCTTCACTTGGAAATATGATCACTTTGGTGATTCTAATGCTCCCCACTCCAATCCAACTATACCAAGTTACAAAGGAACCTTGACTTAGTAGGAATTTAACAAGAAATGAATTTTTAGAACAAGATTTTTGATACCCAATTTTTCTCCACAAACCCGAGACCTCTTCTTTCTCTCCTCTTCTATTTTTTTTTGTTCTTGTTTGATCTAGTTGATCCTTATCATTAGTCTTCAATTATATAAGTATTGAAGTGCTTGGTCACAGGACCAATAACATGACCACTAATTGGGTTTGGGCCAAGGCCATCATGGCCGGCCACCCTTAACTCTTTGGGCCTCATTTTCAATTCAATTTTTGAGCCCAATAACTTATGGGTCGTATTTTGTAATTCCCGAAACTAATTTCCGAAATTCCACGTTTTGCCCTTAGCCTTATTCGACACTTCCACATTAATATTCTTTCATACACAACTCCTATATCAAATAAAAATTAATTATGACCTTATTTCTTACAAGTCAAGATTATTTCCAAATTTTTCCAACGTGTGAAAACACGGGATATAACATCCTCCCCCCCTTTAGAACATTCGTCCTCGAATGTTAAATTAATGTTATAGTGTCTGAAAATACTTCGGGGGAAGTTTCTGTTTATAGACAGCACATAAGGTACACATTCATAACTGAATATAATTAAGCAAGGATTCAAGTTTACCTGTGGGCATAGGGAACAAATGAGGATATTTCTTCTTCATTTCCTCTTCGGCCTCCCAGGTCATTTCCTCCCTATTATTGTTCCGCCACAACACTTTAACAGAGGCTACATCTTTGTTCCGGAGCTTCCTTACCTGGCGGTCTAGAATGGCTACGGGCTGCTCCTCGTAAGATAACTGCTCCGTCACCTGAAAATCATCTGCAGGAAATATTCTGGAGGGATCACCGATGCATTTGCGAAGCATAGATACATAGAATACCGGATGTACCGCTTCCAACTCAGATGACAGATCTAACTCATAGGCGACATTACCAATTTTCCGTACAATCAGATAAGGCCCAATATAACGCGGACTGAGCTTACCCTTTCTGTCGAACCGCATCACGCCTTTCATAGGCGATACCTTCAGAAATACCCAATCGCCTACCTGAAACTCCAACGGTCGACGCCGTTTATCCGCGTATGACTTCTGTCGACTCTGGGCGGCCAATAGTCGCTCTCGAATAAGTTTCACCTTGTCAACTGCCTGCTGGATCATATCTGGGCCAATTAACTCTGTCTCGCCAATATCAAACCAGCCGATAGGTGACCTGCATTTCCTACCATATAAAGCCTCGTACGGAGCCATCTGGATGCTGGAATGGTAGCTGTTATTATAAGAAAATTCAATCAATGGCAAGTGATCCTCCCAGCTACCTCTGAAATCAATAACGCAGGCCCGCAACATATCTTCAAGCGTCTGGATAGTGCGCTCGGCCTGTCCGTCACTCTGAGGGTGGAAAGCTGTGCTCAGGCTCAGCTGAGTCCCTAATCCTTCCTGAAAAGATCTCCAGAAGTTCGCTGTGAACTGAGCACCTCTGTTCGTGATAATAGATATAGGAACTCCATGAAGCTTCACTATTTCTTTAATATAAAGCCTGGCATAATCCTCGGCGGAATAACTAGTTCTGACGGGGAGAAAATGGGCTGATTTTGTCAGTCTATCAACAATAACCCAGATGGAATCATACTTCCGTGGAGTGCGAGGCAACCCTGTAATGAAGTCCATATTAATGATCTCCAACTTCCATGTCGGAATTTCCATTTCCTGCAACAGTCCGCCTGGTTTCTGATGTTTAATTTTGACCTGTTGACAATTGGGACACTGGGCGACGAACCCTGTGATATCCCGTTTCATGCCATCCCACCAGTATAAGCATCGGAGATCATGGTACATCTTCGTAGACCAAGGATGGACTGAATAGCGAGCATAATGTGCCTCGCTCATAACCTGCTGCCGAAGGCCTGCAATATTAGGTACACACAACCTGCCCTTAAATAATAGAGGCCCGTCCGGAGTGATCTCGAACGGAGTCTTCTCCTTATCATAGGCTGTGTCTCTGTATCGTGCCAAAACAGGATCTTCATATTGATGCCGCTTGATATCTTCCTTAATAGATGATTCAGAAACCCATCGGACAGAAATCCGTGTACCTCCAGAATCGGCCAGACGAACCCCGAGACTAGCCAACTGCTGAATATCACGGGCTATCTCTCTCCTGTCTGGCTGTAAATCGGCCAAACTGCCCATAGACTTCCGACTGAGCGCATCTGCAACAACATTAGCCTTACCCAGATGATACAGAATATCCACGTCATAATTCTTCAGAAGCTCCAGCCACCTCCGCTGTCGCAATTAAGCTCTTTCTGCCTGAAAATATACTGGAGACTCTTATGATCAGTATAGATATCCACATGAATGCCATATAAATAGTGTCTCCATATCTTCACAGCATGAATCACCGCTGCGAGCTCCAGATCATGGGTAGGATAATTCTTCTCATGCTTTTTGAGCTGCCGGGAAGCATACGCTATAACTATGCCGTGCTGCATCAATACACAGCCTAACCCCATACCAGAAGCGTCACAATAAATAACATACCCGTCCGGCCCCTCTGGAAGAGTCAGAACTGGGGCTGAAGTCAGCTTCTCCTTCAGCAACTGGAAGCTCCGTTCACAAGCGTCAGACCATAGGAACTTAGCTCCCTTCTGAGTCAGCCTTGTCAAAGGCGCTGAAATCGAAGCAAACTTCTTCACAAATCTTCTGTAATAGCCTGCTAACTGCAGGAAACTACGTACCTCTGTGGGCGTCGTGGGTCTGGGCCAATTTTTCAAGGCCTCAATCTTCTGTGTATCCACCCGGACACCATCAGCTACAATAATATGCCCCAGGAATGCCACTGAAGCCAGCCAGAATTCACATTTAGAACATTTTGCATATAATTTCCGATGCCGAAGTACCCCAAGTACCGCTCTCAGATGATCTGCGTGCTCTGCTTCGGACCGAGAATAAACCAGGATATCATCGATAAATACTATTACGAACATGTCTAAGAATGGCCTGAATACCCGGTTCATTAAATCCATGAATACCGCAGGAGCATTAGTCAACCCAAAAGACATAACTCTGAGTTCATATTGCCCATATCTGGTCCGGAATGCTGTCTTAGGAATATCGGCCTCCCGTACCCGTACCTGATGATAGCCAGACCGAAGATCTATCTTCGAAAAATACTTGGCGCCCTGCAACTGATCAAACAAATCGTCAATTCTGGGGAGGGGGTATTTATTCTTTATGGTTACCTTATTCAGCTGTCGATAATCAATACACATACGCAACGACCCGTCTTTCTTACGCACAAATAATACCGAGGCTCTCCAAGGCGAAGTACTGGGCCTGATAAAGCCTTTTTCTAACAGATCCTTCAACTGCTCTTTCAGTTCTTTCAATTCTGCCGGTGCCATTCTGTACGGGGGAATAGATATCGGCTGAGTATCTGGAAGCAAATCAATAGTAAAATCTATCTCCCGCTCCGGAGGAAGGCCTGGAAGCTCATCTGGGAATACATCCGGAAATTCATTAACCACGAGAACTGACTGAAGAGTCGGCGTTTCCGCTGTCAAGTCTTGTACCCGAACCAGATGATAAAAATAACCCTTTCTGATCATTTTCTTTGCCTTAAGGTATGAAATAAACTTACCTTTCGGCGATGCTGTATTACCGGCCCATTCTATAACTGGCTCCCCGGGAAACTGAAAACTAACTACCTTATTTTGGCAGTCAACATTAGCATAACAGGAGGCTAGCCAGTCCATTCCCATAATAACATCGAACTCGACCATATCTAACTCCACCAAATCTGCCTTAGTGTCACGGCCACATACAATTACAGAATAGTTTTTATATACCTGTTTTGCTATAATAAAGTCCCCAATAGGTGTGGCTACCTCAAACGGCTCTATAGGTTCAGATGTTATACCAATTTTACAAGCAACCAGAGGCGAAATATATGACAAAGTCGAACCTGGATCAATCAATGCATACACAGACCGAGAGAAAACCAATAATGTACCTGTAACGACATTAGGCGATGCCTCCTGATCCTGGCGGCTGGACAGAGCATAGATGCGGTTCGAAGGACCGCTAGTACTAGAAGCTCCACCACGGCCTCTGCCGCGACCCGCTGGTGCTGAAGTACCCGGCCCCGTAGGGCGCATAGCCACTGATGAAGATGAAGACCCGGCGGCTGATCCCGTAGGCTGCGCTGCACCACCCGAACTACCCTTATACGGGCAATCTCTCACAGAATGGCCCAGACGGCCACAAGAAAAACATGCACCGGTGGCTCTGTAGCACTCCCCAGGATGGTATCTGCCACAGTAAGAACACTGAGGCCTAGGTGGCCTCGTCTGACCAGAACCCTTGTCTGTCCGCGAACCTAAAGCCCTGGAGCTCTGACCTGCTCCTGAATACCCTGGGCTATCAAATCTGCGACCTGTAGGCTGTGGGGGTGCGCTCTGTGCCGGCTGGGATAAATGTCTGCTAGGCTGCTGCGGCTGCTGAGGCTGTCGGCCTCGAAAATCTCCAGAATACCCAGATGATCTGGCCCTCTTGGGCTGTCTCCGATCCTGACTCCTATCAGGCTGACGCTCCCTATGCCGGTCCTCCATGCCCTGGGCGTGCGCCTGAATCCGGGCAATATCCATGCCGGGCTGAGCAGCCAATACCAAACAGCTATCGACAAAATAACGGTCCAGCCCCATAATGTACCTGTGCATCCTATCAGCCATAGTAGCTACCACAGCAGGTGCGTATCGGGCCAATGAGTCGAACTCCATACTGTACTCTCGAACACTGCGACCCCTCTGTCTCAGCAATAAGAATCTGTCAGCCTTGGCCCGCCGTAGCTCCGGGGGCAGAAAATGACTAAGAAAAGCCTGAGAAAAATCATCCCAAACTGCTGGGGGAGCGCCGTCGCCTCTGGATAACTCCCATGACTCGTACCAATTTTCCGCTACATCATACAACCGGTACGAAGCCAATGTGACTGACTCCGTCGCTGAAGCATTAATAAAATGTAAGGTGCGCCGCATCTTCCTGATAAACTCCTGAGGATCCTCCTCGGGCTTTGTCCCGAAGAACTCTGGAGGGCCACAAGTCAAGAACTCACGAGCTCTCGAACTGTCACGCCTATATGCTCGGTCACCTCCCAATCCGTGCCCCTGAACCTGTCCCGCCACAAGTCTGGTCAATAGCTGGACTGCCTCTCTCATAGTCTGATCCTCAGTGCCTGGCCGTGGAGCGGGGGGCTCAAGTACTGGAATCTCGGGAGCTGGCGGTGGAGCCGCCCCCAGACCTGCAGCTGCTGCTGCTCCAATCTCCTCTACATGTGGCGGTGGGGAAGAGCCCTCTGCCGGGGGCAAAACATCAGGAGCAATATGAGCATGGGCCCTGGTAACCCTCTGGGCCCGACTAGTCTCTCCCACAGCTGCTGCCTTGGCCTTTTGGGCCGCTGTCGCCTTTTTTGGAGGCATAACTGCAAATGTAACAATTCGTTAGGGAGGAATCATCCTGATAACACAGCTCTATCGCACGATCTAAGACAGAAAGAAGGGTAGTATCCTAAATGCCCTGTAGCCTCCTGTTTATAGGTATGGTGCACAACACACCGATAAACAAGACACTACTAGACGCGGTCTGTAGACATTCCGAGGACAAACCGCTCTGATACCACTTTTGTCACGACCCAACCCCGTAGGCCGTGACTAGTGCCCGATCTGGACACCCGAACCCATCTATCAAATATTATCTCAAATTCTATCAAACGCATTCTAGTATAAAGCAGAAGCCGACAAGGCTTTATTTCCAATTTAGATAATTTCCAGAAAGATTTCGGCAGAGTTTCCTTTGCTTTACGGACTATCCCATATACCCTGCACGCAGAAAATACCAACGAAGGCCACACAAGGCCAACTAAACAACATTTAAATATATGCGGACCGGCCGCCGCGGCGAATGGAATCGCCCGAACACAACATAAGCACACAACTGTACAGAAAGATCCCAACCCACAGACATGCCTACAGACCTCTAAATGGACCGACAGAATCATATGGCGGGACAGGGCCCCGCCGTACCCATGAACGGGAATATACATATATAGAAGTGACAGACTATACCAAAAGATGGCTCTGAATAAAAGAGCGCTCCAAAAATAGCAGAATGAGATCCTAAGCGGACGGATCAGCAAACCTGTCATCGGTACCTGCGCGGCATGAAAACGCTGCCCTCGAGGAAAGGGGGTCAGTACGAAATATGTACTGAATATGTAAAGCCTGAGTTGCAGAAACAAAATCATAACTGGTATAGAACGTACAGAAAGTAAACAGAAAATACAAGGTATCCGATATATATTTTCAAAACATGCGGAGTGTGTACAGAAATATATGTCATATCAAATCCGGCCCCTGCCAAGGGACTCGGCAGACAGAACATGGCCACCCTCCCGACGCTGGTGCCACAACACAGAAGAATCAGAATAGGGGCATAACCCCGTAACATAATATGTCATATCAGATGGCCATAGTAAATCATATCAGAACAAACGTACATGGCACATCATACTCCACAAACCCATGTACGCGTATACCTGCCCCCTCACATCGAGGCACGGCGAACAATGCAGGGGATTACGCTTGACAACATATCCTGGCCCGGGCTCAGTGTGGGAAACATTGGGACATCCACGAATGGAGTAGTGAGAGACTAATGCAATTTAAAAAAATATCATAAATGGTATCAAAGACTCAATGAAGCGTATCAAAGCCAAACAAATCCAATGGAGTCGGACGCGATCATAATAAATGCATTTCGGATATCATAATAAATTACAGAAGTATAAATTTCCCGAAGTCATTCCGGTGTCAAAATAATTTATAAGATTTAGTAGAATATTTAAAACAATATTCGTTAGGCGATTAGTAGGGTAATCAAAACATTTCTTTCAAAAATCGCTTAAAACGGAAGCTTTAGTACATTATGGGCAAAACCGGGAATAGTGGGCCCGCCTCGGGACAAATAAGGCGGCGGGCTCAAATTATGCTCTCTAAGCTTATGGTATCAGCTAAAAAGGTTATACAGACATTCTATTACTTTCTGAATAATTTAGAGCAAAATTGCATAAGTTCAGAAGAAGCGTATCAAAATGGTTCAATTCTACTGAAGGAAAAACTGAAATTTTGTCTTGCGGATACCGAGGGCCAAGAGGTCCTTCGAGGCCCGGTTCCGACCCTAACACACTAAGGGCATGCCAAGGGAAGAATTGGGGTTGCTTTACATACCTTTCACGCTCCTTAAGCCTTTCCAAACTCACTTCCCGTTTCGTCGAAAAACTGCAATTGGTCAAGTTTACCAATTGTAAGCTATGAATACCAAAGTTCCAACTTAATGCATATTTGGCGACCGAAATATCGGCAGCACTTCCCCTATACATATAGCACCCCGAGAATTCAACTCGGCTATAATTCATCAACAACAACCCAAACGACAACATCAATATCAACAATGAACATTAAAAACACAATTATCCTTCAACTAGTCATTTTTCTCACAAGTTGACATAATCTTCAATTCAACCCAAACTTTCGAACTAACATCATGATTTCACATCCATTATCACTCAAGATCATCACAATATAGATTTAGAGACATTTCATTTAATTTTCCTTAAGATATACACTCGATATACATAATATACAACTTTCCGCCAAAATCATAACTTATGCAAAACATCAAATCTTTGGCATACAATTTCATAACATGTTTCCAACTCCCAAATTCATCAATGATCATCACTATTAGCAACCAAACAACTTCATTTCTTTAATGTCGGAAAATCATACTAAAACGACATAAGTGTTTGCATTCCAATTCGATACAAACTTATATCATTCTAACTTCATTTACATTACAAGAATCTCAATAACACAACTAACATACTAAACAAACTTAATCCATTCCATTCCATAAAAAGGTAGAAATTCTTACCTTTTCCTCAAGTCTTCTTCACTTGGAAATATGATCACTTTGGTGATTCTAATGCTCCCCACTCCAATCCAACTATACCAAATTACAAAGGAACCTTGACTTAGTAGGAATTTAACAAGAAATGAATTTTTAGAACTAGATTTTTGATACCCAATTTTTCTCCACAAACCCGAGACCTCTTCTTTCTCTCCTCTTCTATTTTTTTTGTTCTTGTTTGATCTAGTTGATCCTTATCATTAGTCTTCAATTATATAAGTATTGAAGTGCTTGGTCACATGACCAAGCACATGACCACTACTTGGGTTTGGGCCAAAGCCATCATGGCCGGCCACCCTTAACTCTTTGGGCCTCATTTTCAATTCAATTTTTGAGCCCAATAACTTATGGGTCGTATTTTGTAATTCCCGAAACTAATTTCCGAAATTCCACGTTTTGCCCTTAGCCTTATTCGACACTTCCACATTAATATTCTTTCATACACAACTCCTATATCAAATAAAAATTAATTATGACCTTATTTCTTACAAGTCAAGATTATTTCCAAATTTTTCCAACGTGTGAAAACACGGGATATAACATTTAATGTACCCACTATAGTGGTGTGCACATCTACAAGTCGTACTCGGTCGACTACAACGCGTCTCGGTGTGAGAAAATAGCTACATATATATAAAGCATGCACGAGAGCTCAAATAATATGTCACCACTCTATCGGAGTGACGTAAGGTCGGTAAACCTCCAATTTCTATTATGGAATCATCAGCATCGTTATATGCCACCTTGAAAGAACAACTAAAATAAGATGGGATCAAAAACAATGAATACAATCAATAATAATGGAACATGCTCAATAATATCAAGTGAATACCAAGAACTATAAGCTTTAGTATCTCCAAAAATAGAATCGTCATCATCATGGAGAATATTTTGAAACATCGTCATGGAGAACATTTATCAACATATCATAAGAACCTTGAGAATCATGAATTTCTAGCATTTATAGGAATAAGGATGTTATGGATATCATGTGTAAGTTCACAACAAGGGGATATTTCCATAAGAAAGAAAGGGTTATCCTTAACATACCTCGTTGTCTTCTTAACTTATCTAGCTCCTATCCTCCCAAGCTTGTAATCTACATTCAAGATGATTCGCACTAAGGGTAAGTCATTGGAACACTTATAAGGTCAAACTAGAATGATTGGTAATCTAATGAAAATTGGACAGCTTTTTTCTTATATCTTTTACTTCCACCAATCTTCAAAACAATTCCAAAATCCACAATATAACATCAACAATTCCATAATCACAAGGTTACATTCAAATTATACCCAAATCAATCCCAAAACTTCTTTTCATAATCAATAACTACAACATAATGTCTCATAACCTTTCCTACAACAACTTCCTTCGCCTATATGACTTATTAATCTCCAAATGAACTCAATACAAGAAATAAAGAGAGAACATACCTTGCTCTTAAAGAACCCTAACTCACCCAACCTTGTTCGCAACCAAAACTATCACAACTTTAACTAAAAGCAAGGACCATCACCATCTATGAGCTAGCTTAGAGTTTTTAAAGCTTGATTCTCACTTGGTTTAGCTTAGGAGGTATATGTATAGGTAGAAAGGGTAGACAGAGCTTGAGGAATCTAGAGAATTACTGATTTTTGGGTGTAAATAATGACCCAAGTTGTGGCCTTTTTAATTTATAGGAGAGAGAAAAATTTCCACTGTCTAAAATTCGATGGCAGGGTCAACGGTCCGTTGAATGGCGGCAGCCTCTAATTCTCAGAGAGTGCAACCGTCAAGTTGCTCAATTGTCATACTCAGTTTCTCTGGTTCATTCCACCTCTAATCTTCCTAATACTTGTTGTAAATGACTTAAACTCTCGCATACGTGGAATAATCATGTAGAATCTCTTATAATCTTGGCACAACCTCACTTACTAACTTCACTTGGCTATCTTGCGGTGAAACTCAGCGTATAAAATATGGGGTATAACATTCTCTCCCCCTCCCACCCAAGAACATTTGTCCCCGAATGTTAAACTCTTAGGGGTTTTCAGAAATTTCGGTAGAGTTTCCCCTGTAATTATACCACTACTATCCTGTCACAACAACCCAAAATATACTCGCCTCACTGGGCTACAACAACAACAACAACAATAACGGCCCCACACGACCAAGAAATCACAAAAAGAAAGCATTACACACCTGAAGGCAATGGTGTCTCTGTCTAAACCTCTTCAGGAAGTGGAAACAATTGTGGATACCTAGACCTCATGTCTTCTTCAGCTTCCCATGTCATTTCTTCCTTATTACTATTTCTCTAGAGAACTTTTACTGAAGCTACATATTTAGTCCTCAAGCTCTGAACTTGTCTATCTAGGATAGCAATGGGAACTTTTTCGTAAGATAGTTGCTCTGTAACTTGAACATCGTCTACGAGCACAACTCTGGAAGGATCTCCAATATATTTGCGAAGCATTGGCACATGGAAAACTAGGTGGACTGACTCCATGTCTGAAGGTAGATCTAACTCATAGGCTACCAGGCCCACTTTGCGTACAATTTTGTAAGGTCCAATTTACCGAGGGCTAAGATTACCCTTCTTACCAAATCTCATAACGCCTTTCAATAGTGACGCTTTCAAGAATACCCTGTCATTGACTTGGAATTCTAAGTCTCGCCGACGATTATCTGCCTAAGACTTCTAGTGACTCTGGGCTGCGAATAATCGAATTATAATAAGCTTGACTTTCTCCACTGCTTGCTGGATCAAATCTTGCCCTACTAATTTATTATCCCCTACTTCGAACCATCCAATTGGCGATCTACACTTTCGCCCATATAAAGCCTCGTACGGGGCCATCTGGATACTAGAATGATAACTATTATTGAATGCAAACTTAATAAGTGGCAAATGATCATCCCAGCCACCTCCGAAGTCTAACACATATGCCTTTAACATATCTTCGAGGGTTTGAATAGTACGCTCAGCTTGTCCATCAATCTAGGGGTGAAATGTTGTGCTAAGACTCACCTGAGTTCCCAAATGTACAGAAATTAGCTGTAAATTTTGCTCCTCCATTAGAGATAATGGATACTGGAACACCATGAAGTCATACTATTTCCTTGATATAGAGCTTTGCATAATCTTTAACTGAGTATGTAGTTCTGACAGGCAGGAAATGAGCTAATTTTGTAAGTCTATCTGCAATTACCCATATGGAATCATACTTACGCTGAGAACGATACAAGCCTGTAATTAAATCCATATTAATTACTTCCCATTTACAAGTCAGAATCTCAATAGCTTGCAACAATCCACCGGGCTTCTGATGCTCGATCTTTACCTGCTGATAGTTAGGACATTGAGCTATACACTCCGCTGTCTTTCTTCATTCCTTCCGACTAATAAATTGACTTAACATCATGATACATCTTTTTCACTCCCGAATGAACAAAATAAGGGGAACAATGGGCTTCTTCCTAAATTTGGTGACGTAACCCTGCATCATCGGGAACTCATGGTCTGTCTTGATATCTAAGAACTCCATTTGTACAAATTTCAAATGTTGACTTCTTCTTCTGAGGGAATGTATATCTATAATGAATTAACATAAGATCCTCATGCTGACGCTCTTTCACCTCAACTACTAAAGACGAGACAGTTGAATTTTTTATAGTGACTCCTATATCGCCTGAATCCAGTAATCGGACTCCTAGGCTAGCTAGCTGCTGGAGTTCATGACCTAGATCCCTTTTCTCTAGCTGGACATCATATAAAATACCCATGGATTTGCGGCTAAGAGCATCAGCTACTACATTCGCCTTTCCACGATGATATAAGATACTAACATCATAATCTTTCAATAGCTCCAACCATCACCTTTGTCGCAAATTCAACTCTTTCTACTTGAAGATATACTGAAGGCTCTTGTGGTATGTATAAACATCAACACGAACGCAATACAAATAATTCCTCCACATCTTCGATGCATGAATTACCGCAGCCAACTCTAGATTATGGGTTGGATAGTTTTTCTCGTGCTTCCACAACTGCCTCGAAGCATATGCGATAACTTTACCGTGCTGCATCAGCACACAACCTAACCCAACGCCTGAGGCATCACAATAAATAACATAGCCTTTCGATCCTTCTAGAATTATCAGAACCGGGGCCGAAGTCAATCTATTATTCAACTCTTGAAAACTGCGCTCACAAGCATCCGTCCATTGAAACCTAGCTAATTTCTAAGTCAGCTTCGTCAGCAGTGCAGAAATAGAAGAAAATCCTGCTACAAACCTTCTGTAATAAACTACCAAGTCCAGAAAACTGTGAACTTCAGTAGGTGTTGTAGGTCTCGGACAAGTCTTCACAGCTTCAATCTTTTGTGTATCCACTTGAATACGATCAGCTGCAATATTATGCCCTAGAAAAGTTACTTAATTCAACCAAAACTCACATTTTGAGAACTTTGTATGTAACTTCCGGCCCTGAAGAAGTCTAAGAACAGTACGTAAATGATTGGCATGCTCTGCCTCGGATCAAGAAGACACCAGAATATCATCGATGAACACAATTACAAATGAATCTAGGAAAGTCCTGAATATACTATTCATCAAATCTACAAATACTGCTGGAGAGTTCGTTAACCCCAACAACATCACACGGAATTCAAAGTGACCATATCTGGTTCTGAAGGCCGTCTTCGGAATGTCCTTCTATCTGACTCTCACCTAGTGGTACCCAAATCTCAAATCTATCTTTGAGAACCATTTGGCACCCTGCAACTGATCAAATAAATCATCAATCCTTGGCAGTGGATACTTGTTCTTTATTGTCACCTTATTCAGCTGTCTGTAGTCTATACACATCCATAAGGAGCCATCTTTCTTCCTTACAAATAACACGGGTGCCCCCCACGGTGATGAACTAGGCCTGATAAAACCCTTTTCAAGCAAATTCTTTAATTGCTGCTTCAACTCTCTTAATTCTGTTGGAGCCATTCTATAAGGTGGAATAGATATTGGGTTAGTATCTGGTAACACATCAATTGAAAAATCAATCTCCCATTCTGATGTAAGGCCTGGAAGCTCATCCGGAAACACATCTGGAAACTCATTAACTACTGGAACAGATTGAAGAGTTGACGGCTTTGCTTCTATATCTTGAACCCGCACTAGATGATAAATGCGACGCTTGGCAATTGTCTTCCTAGCCTTGAGATAGGAAATAGATCTATCTTAAGGCAATGATGTATTACCCTTCCACTCTAGAACTGGGTCTCCCAGAAATTAGAAACGAACTATTTTCATTCTACACTCAACATCGGCATAACAAGAAGCCAACCAATCCATACCCATAATAACACCAAAGTGTACCATATTTAGCTCAATCAAGTCAGCCATAGTACGACAGTCACAGACTATAACCACACAATTTATATAAACCCGTTTAGCTATCATTGGGTAACCAACGGGTGTAGACACTACGAAAGGTTTAATCGACTCAGGTTTCACCCCAATTCAACCAGCAATATAAGGAGTAACATATGACAATATCGACCCTGGATCAATCAATGCATATACATCATGGGAAGATACTGATAACATACCTGAGACAACATCGGGCGAAGACTCAAGATCCTGTCCTCCAGTTAGTGCATAAATGCGGTTCTTAGGACCACTTGAACTAGATGCTCCCCCTCTACCTTTGCCACGGCCTGCTGGTGTCTGTGAACTCTGCCCCAGAGAGTGTACATATGATGAAGAACCAGCTACTGATCCCGTGGGTTATACCATACCTCTACCACCTGTCGATGGACGACATACATCATATGGCCTGACTGACCACAGGCATAACAAGCATCCATACTTAAACGGCACTGTCCAGTATGCAACTTAACACACTGAGTGCATCGTGGTAAAGGTGACCTCATTTGACTTGAATCACCTCTATAATGAGAACTCGAGACTCTGGAACTCTTATCTGGTCCGAAATAAATAGGGCGATTAAGTCTTTTTCCTACAAATCGTAGAGGTGCACTGGCTGCTAAATGGCCTGAGTGTCTAGAATACTGCGACCTCTGATCCTCTATGAACTCACTAAAAGCACCTGAGGATCTGTCCCTCTTACTATAGCTCCTATCATACTCATGCTCACTCCTCACTGCTGCTGTCGCTCCTCCAGATTCTGGGCGTGGGCCTGACTGCGAGAAATATCCATACCTTCTAGAAGCTAGGCCGTCAAACAATCATCAATCAAATGTGGCCCCAAACTACTCACAAATTGATGGATACGATCTCCCATATCAACTACCATAGCGGGAGCATACCAAGCCAAATAATTAAAACGAAGGTTGTACTCCCGAGCACTCATGTTCCCCTATCTGAGATTCAGGAACCTATTAGCTCTTTCCCGTCAAACCTCTGGCAGTAAATAGTGTCGAAGAAAGGTGTCTACAAACTCTTTCCATACCGGTGGAGGTGCATTTGCCCCTCTAGAAGACACCCAGGTACTATACCAATGAACAACCACATCTCGCACTCTATAAGAGGCTAACTCTACCGACTAAACATCTGAAGCATGCATTACCCGTAATGTTCTCAATATATCATCTATGAAGTTCTACGGGTCCTTGTCCTATTTTGACCCAAGAGTTCTGAAGGGTCTAAGTTGATGAAATTATGAACATTGGCACTAACAGCTCTATCACCATGACCCGTACCCTACCGCTGGGCCTGAGCGGCTACTAACTGGGTCAGCAACTGAATGGCCTCCCTCATCTCTTGGCCTGAGGCATCCGGTAAAGGAACTGGGGGTGCTGGAGCAGGAGCTGAGGCTCCTCTGTGCTCCTTTGGAGCAGGCAGAATGTGAGAGGACCGAGATGGAAACTCATTCTGTGACTTGCCCTTCTCTACATCTATAAACGGTACCCCTTTAGTCCTCCTACCTGCCACTGACTTGCCCTTCTGGTCAGCTGTAGCTTTTCTCTTCGCAGGCATCACGGAAATCATAACCCACGATTAAGAAAAGGGAAACTCTTATAACATGGCTCTATCGCATGATGTAAGATGAGAAAAAAAGGTCAATTATTCCTAAAGTCCCCGTAGCCTACTGTTTATAATTGTGGCGCACTTCACACCCATAAACAAGACTCTATTGGACACGGCTTGTAGACAAATCCTAGGACGAACTGCTCTAATACCACTTTTGTCATGACCTAATCGGAAGACCGTGATGGGTGATCGGAGCTAACCTACCGAGCACCACTTAACATAATTCTCATAATCATTTCTAGGTGAACAACAAAAGGTTCATAAATATCATAATCTGTAAGGGCATGAGTGTCACGACCCGACTAGGGGCCATGACGGGTACCCGGAGCTGACTACCGAGCACCTATCATTAGGCTAATCATCATACTCAACCTGAACATATATAACCTCCAAAGCAACCCATATCTATATACATAAGCCCTCACGGCTACAAGAATGATATACAAAAGTACAATGATATCATCACGGGACACAATTTACCCACACGTACGTATCTATGAGCCTCTACTAGAGTACTAGACATAAGGAAGGGACAGGACCCCGTCGTGCCAAAAATATATACACAAAAGAATATGATCATAAGTAGCACCTCTAGAATAATAGAGTGCTCCTGTGAATCTGCTAATAGCTCCTACGGATCGACACCATCTCCCTGTCTACCTGTGGGTATGAACGCAGCGTCCAAAAAGAAAGGACGTCAGTACGAACATTGTACTGAGTATGTAAGGCATGATTAGCAATTGCATAATGAAGAAACAATGAAACATGAGCTAAAGGTATAACCTGCTTAACCATTAAAGAAAACACATGTTATACATATCACATATACTATTATCGTTAACCCGCGTCCGGGTAACCATCATACGCCGCCCACTAGTGGTGTCATGTCCGTCCCTCATGGCGGTGACATGCCCAGCCATTCAGGTACGGTGGAATCGTATGCAGCCCGTCTTCGCGGTGACATGTCCAGCAATATAGGCGCGGTGGAATCGTATCATCATATACATCTCATAAAGCATGCATAAGAACTTAAGACAAACTATAACTCTATCGGGGTGACGTAAGGTCGAGAACTCCCGATTCCATTATGGATTAATCATAACCATCATACCTCACCTTGAAGGAACTAGCATCATAAGGTGGGTCAAGCAACAATGAATTACATTAAAGAATCGTATAAGGATCATTAGTGTCATGGAATTATCATATCATAAGCTTTAGGATCTCTAGGCTTGAATCATCATCATCACTATCACATTCATGACATATCTCTCATCTTTATCTCATAAAAAGCTCTTTATCAACATTGACTCATAGTTCCCGGAATGTAAGAAAGTCATGGAGAGATAAGGGAATTCATGTCATAGGAATCATGCCTTAGAAAAGAAGGGACTAGCCTTACATACTTTTTCGTTTAGCTACTTTATCCCTTGAATGTTCCCCTCCAATATTCACGTTTCTACCTTCAAGAGAGTTCGTACTAACATTAGATAATCGATAGCATAAGCATGTTTGAACTAAAGCTAGAGAAAACTGGGCAACATCTCCTTTGTTTATACAACTTTCTGCATATCATATATTAACTCCCAAACGTCAATAACAATTTTCATAATATCATACTCAATAATCTTCATCAACCATACATTATTCAATTCTCGTACTTTCATTTCAAGGGCATCCATAACCATGGTCATAATACTACATTACATTCTTACACCTATAACATTTCTCCCGCATTCTTAATATCATTTACAACATAACCATACTCGTAGCATATAACGAATCAGGATTCATATTAAGCTACTACTCAAAAATGCCACTATTCTTATATTTGTAACCCATTTTCTATTTCCTTCTATAATTCAGGTCTCTCAACCCCTCAATACTCTAAATAACATGAATTGATCATAAAGCTTACCTTTGATAGTATGAGAATGACCTTTGGATGAATTTACTTCCTTTGAGAAAAACCCTAGCTTCAATCCAAAGAAATTTCTTGTCTTGTGTGAACCTAGTGAGCTTCTTGCACTTGATTTCCTATGAAGTTGATCCTTAATTTATCTTGGATTCTTGTAGATGGAGTGTGGTGAGGGTTCTAGAGGTTTCTTGAGGGAAGTGGAGAGAAAATTAAATGAAATTAATGAACTTGGGTCCCTTATATCAACTTAAAAATCTGTCCCGACCAAGTTATACGGACACACATATGGTCCGTACAATTTATACGGTCCGGATGTGTGACCGTATAATGGTTCCAGTGGAGACCCCAATTCTGGGCAGGTTATACGATCATATATATGAGCCGTATCTTTTATACGGTCCGTATAGTGAACCGTACAATCCACAGTTTTTCGAAGCTTGTCCTCGTCGACTCGTTTTGCCTCCAATCCTTATGGAACCTTCTTAACACTCGTTTAGCACTTCATTAACAATCTAAGGGGTGTTATAACTCTTGTTTAGAACATCATTAATTCAACGTTATCTCGGTACTTTGCGAACCCTTTTTAAAACGTGGCTTATACTTTACACTCTTCAACTAACTTTCTTCTCTTACCTTGAATATCTTTGAAACCTCAATTATATTAGATAAGTAGCCTTTCTTACTTGTAGGAACATCGTATTCTTCTTACCCTATGTTGGTGTAACTATCATACGACGAGATGAAATTTTTCGAGGTGTAACACTCTTCCCCCAGTAAAAACATTCGTCTTCGAATGTTAAGTTCTCGGGAATTCTACGAAAATTTCGCTAGAGTTTCCCCTGTAATATGGCTCTACCATCGTGTCACAACAGCCCACAATAACCATGCCACACAGGGTTACAACACAATAGCAATAAATTATGGCCACACACGACCAAAAGCATGAAAATAAAGCATGCATACCTCATAACGTTAATGTCTCATCTTGAATCTCTTCCGGGGGTAGAAACAAGTGTGGGTATTTAGACTTCATATTTTGTTCCGCTTCCCAAGTCATTTCTTCTCGGTTATTGTTTCGCCACAAGACTTTGACTGAAGCAACTCTTTATTTCTAGGTCTCCTTACCTGTCTATCTAGTATAGCCATAGGTACCTCTTCATACGCCAACTTTCCCGTCACTTGAACATTATCTATCGGCACGATTCTAGTTGGATCTCCAAAACATTTACAGAGCATTGATACATGGAAAACTGGATGGACTGATTCAAGTTCTGAGGGTAAGTCTAATTCATATGCTACTTGGCCTATCCTGCAGACAATCTTATAAGGTCCAATGTATAGAGGACTCAATTTTTCCTTCATCGGTGATACCATTAAGAACAACCAGTCATCGATTTGGAACTCTAAGTCTCGCCGACGGTTGGCCACATAGGATTTCTGACGACTTTGGGCTATCACTAATCGATCTCGAATAACCTTGACCTTTTTTACCACTTATTGAATTAACTCAACGCCTATTAGTTGTGTCTCCCTGACTTCAAACCATTCAATTGGCGATCTGCACTTCCTTCCATATAGAGCTTCATACGGGGCCATTTGAATACTGGAATGATAGCTGTTGTTGTATGCGAACTCAATAAGAGGTAAGTGGTCCTCCCAACTACCACCGAAATCTAGCACACATGCTCGTAACATATCTTCTAAGGTCCGAATAGTGCGTTCGGCTTGCCCATCGGTTTGCGGGTGAAACACTGTGCTAAGCCTCACTTGAGTACCCAAACCTTCTTGGATAGACTTCTAAAATTTAGCTGTAAATTGTGCTCCTCTATCTGTGATAATGGACACCGGGACACCATGAAGTCTCACAATCTCCTTAAGATACAACCTTGCATAATCTTCTACCAAATATGTGGTTCTGATTAGAAAAAAATGAGTTGATTTTGTGAGTCTGTCGATCACCCATATGGAGTCATACTTGCTTCGAGAATGGGTCAACCCAACAATGAAATCCATTTTTATCGCTTCCCATTTCCAAGTTGGAAATTCCATTGCTTGCAATAACCCTCCGGGCTTTTGATGCTCGATTTTCACTTGTTTGCAATTTGGACATTGAGCTATAAATTTCGCTATGTCTTTCTTCATTCCATCCCATCAATACATTAATTTGAGGTCATGATACATCTTTGTTACTCCTGGATGAATAGAATACTGAGAATGATGACCTTCTTCAAGAATCCGACGACGTAATTTAGCAACATTCGGAACACATACCTTGTCTCAGTATCTAAGAACTCCATTTGTAGAAACATCAAATGGAGACTTCTCTCTTTCCTGAAATGTATCTCTATAGTGGCTCAATTGGGGATCTTCATATTGGCGCTCTCTCGCTTCCATATCTAAGGAGGATACAACTGGGTTGCGAATACCAATTCTTGCATTGCCTGAATCAATTAGACGAACTCCGAGGCTGGCTAGCTGGTGGAGCTCACGAATTAATTCTTTCTTCTCCGGAGGAACCTCACATAGAGTACCCATTGATTTGCGGCTAAGTGCATCAGCCACTACATTTGCCTTCCCAGGATGGTATAAAATATTCACATCATAATCCTTCAATAATTCCAACCACCGTCTCTGTCGAAGATTCAACTGCTTCTGTTTGAAAATATACTGGAGACTCTTGTGATCTGTATAAATATCAACATGTACACCATACAAGTAGTGTCTCCACATCTTTAGTGCATGGATAACCGTAGCCAACTCAAGATCACGGGTCGGATAATTCTTCTCATGTTTCTGCAACTGCCTTGAAGCATTGGCAATGACTTTACCGTGCTGCATCAACACACACCCTAACCCAACACCAGAGGCATCCCAATAAACAACATAACCGTCTGGCCCTTCTGGGAGTGTCAGGTCTGGGGCTGAATTTAATCTATCCTTCAATTCTTGGAAACTACATTCACAAGCATCAGTCCATTGGAATCTTGCTGATTTCTGGGTTAGCTTCGTTAATGGCGCTGAAATAGAGGAAAACCTTCCACAAATCTTCTATAGTAACCTGCCAATCCCAAAAAACTACGAACTTCTGTAGGCATTGTAGTCCTTGGCCAAGTCTTCACAGCCTTAATTTTCTGAACATCCACTCGAATGCCATAAGCTGAAATAATATGGCCTGGGAAAGTCACAGAATTTAGCCAAACTCGCATTTCAAGAATTTTGCATACAACTCTCGAGTTCGAAAAATTCCAAGGACAATACGCAAATGGTCTGCATGCTCGGATTCTGTCCGAGAGTATACAAGGATATCATCAATGAACACGATCAAGAACAAATCTAAGAGAGGCCTGAATACGTTATTCATCAAATTCATAAACACCACCGGAGCATTAGTCAACCCAAATGATATCACCCAAAATTCATAGTGGTCATATCTCATTCTGAAAGCTGTTTTGAGAATATCTTGTTCTCTAACTCTCACTTGATGATAACCTGACCTCAGATCTATTTTGGAAAACCACTTGGCACCCTGTAACTAGTCAAACAAGTCATCAATTCTTGGTAGCGGATATTTGTTCTTTGTCGTCACCTTATTCAGCTGTCTATAATCAATGCACATCCATAGGGAACCATCTTTATTTCTCACAAATAGGACTGGTGCTCCCCACGGTGATGAACTGGGCCTGATGAATCCTTTCTCAAGCAAATCTTTCAATTGTGACTTTAGCTCTTTTAATTCTGCAGTAGCCATTCGATAAGGAGGAATAGAAATAGGCTTGGTGTCCGGTAACACATCAATAGCAAGATCAATCTCTTTTTCCGGAGGAAGACCTGGGAGTTCATCTGGAAATACATCCAGAAATTCATTCACTACCGGGACAGATTGAAAAGTCAGTGGCTTTGCTTCGGTGTCATGAACTCGGACTAAGTGATAAATATACCCTTTAGCTATCATCTTCCTTACCTTAAGGTAGGAAATAAACCTACCTCTAGGAGACACCGTATTACCTTTCCATTCAAGCACGGGTTCTCCCGGAAATTGGAATCGAACAACTTTCATTCGACAATCGACATTGGCATAACATGAGGCCAACCAATCCATACCCATAATCACATCAAAATATGACATTTCCATCTCAATCAAATCAACAATAGTCTGACAATTACATACCACCACTACACAATTTTTGTACACTTTCCTAGCTATTACGGGATCACCAACCAGAGTAGATACCTCAAAAGGTTTAATTGGCTCGGGTTTCACCCCAATACGACCAGCAATATAGGGAGTAATATAAGATAACGTAGAACCCGGATCTATCAATTCATAAACCTCATGAGA
The DNA here is from genome assembly GCF_019175385.1 of Lycium barbarum. Taxonomy (NCBI): domain Eukaryota; kingdom Viridiplantae; phylum Streptophyta; class Magnoliopsida; order Solanales; family Solanaceae; genus Lycium; species Lycium barbarum. The sequence continues at coordinate 104,084,211 of NC_083338.1, read as the reverse complement.
GAATATAGATAGCATACCTGTAACCATATACGAGGAGGACTCAAGATCATGTCGTCTGGCTAGAGCATAGATACGGGGCTGGGTACCACCTGAACTGGACACTTCCCCTCTGCCTCTACCTCTACCTGCTGGAATCTGGGGAGTCTGTCCTATCAGGCACATAGACGAAGAAGAACCAGCTGCTGAACCCCACCTCTACCGTACCTCGAGGGACAATCATGCATCACATTCCCAGTCTGCCCACAAACACAACAAGCATCTGATCTTTGGCGACACGGGCCCGAATGTAACTTTCTACATTGACTACATCGTGAGACCAATTGTCTCCTCTGACTATAATCACCTCCAAATTGGGAACCTAAAGCTCTCGAGCTCTGACCTTGTCCTGAATGAACAGAGCGGTCAAACCTTCTGCCTGCAAACCGGGGAGGTGCACTAGTCGCCGACTGGCCTGGGTATCTAGAATATGACTGCCTCGATCCCCCTCTATAGTCGCTACCGACACCCATAGATCTGGCCCTCTTACTCTGCCCTCTATCAATATCACGCTCACCCCTATACAACTGTTGTTGTTCTTCTAAATTCTGAGCGTGAGCCTGAATACGGGAAATATCCATCCCCTTTTGCAATGAAGCTGTCAAGCAATCTTTAAACAAGTGTGGCCCTAAGACACTCACAAATCTATGCACTCTATCTCCCATATCGGCCACCATGGTCAGAGCATATCTAGCCAATGAATTAAAGTGAAGGCTATACTCCCGAGCACTTATGTTCCCTTATTTCAGATTCAGAAATTTATCCGCACGGGCCCTTCGAACCTCGGGTGGCAAATAATGGCGAAGGAAAGCATCCACAAATTCTTTCCAAACTGAGGGAGGTGCATTTTCCTTTCTTGACGATATCCAATTATTATACTAAAGAACCGCCACATCCCGGAGTCTATAAGATGCCAACTCCACCGATTCAGTATTGGAGGCATGAATAATTTTAAATGTTCTCAACATGTCATCAATAAAACCTTACGGGTTTTCATCCGGCTTTGACCAAAAAAACTCTGGAGGGTTTAAAATCATAAAATCCCAGGCTCGAGTACTAGTCGCCCTGTCACCTGAACCTGTACTCTTCCGCTGTGCCTGAGCGGCAACTAACTGTGTCAGTAGCTAAATAGCTTCGGTCATTTGCTGACCCGAAGCAGCCGGTGGAGGGACAGTAGGCATAGGAACAGGAACTGAAGCCCTCTTTTGTTCTTCTATAATAGGTGTAGTATGAGAGGTGTCAGATGGAGCCTCATTATGTGATTTACCTTCTTCTACATTAGTTGGCGGCTCCCTTTCTATCCGACTTACTATCTTAGCCTTGCCCGTTGGGGCGGCTGCAGCTTTTCTCTTTGGCGGCATTACTGAAATCATAACACACTATTAGGGAGGCGAAAATCGCATAATATGGCTCTATCGCACGATCTACCAAGAAGAAGAATGATCATTTTTCCTAAATGCCCCGCAGCCTCTTGTTTATAAGTATGGCGTACTTCACACCCATAAATGAAACTCTGCTAGACACGGCTCGTAGACACACCCTAGGACGAAACTGCTCTGATACCACTTTTGTCACGACCCGACTATGGGCCATGACGGGTACCCAGAGTTTACTACCGAGCACCTATCATTAGGCAAATCATCATACTCAACCTGAACATATATAACCTCCAAAGCAACCCATATCTATACACATAACCCCTCACAACTACAAGAATGATATACAAAAGTACAATGACATCATCATGGGACACAATTTACCCCCACGTACGTATCTATGAGCCTCTACTAGAGTACTAGGCATAAGGATGGGATAGGACCCCGTCGTGCCCAAAATATATACACAAAAGAATATGATCATAAGTAGCACCTCCGGAATAATGGAGTGCTCCTGTGAATCTGCTGATAGCTCCTACGGATCCGCACCATCTCCCTATCTACCTGTGGGTATGAACACAACATCCAAAAAGAAAGGACGTCAGTACGAACATTGTACTGAGTATGTAAGGCATGAGTAGCAATTGCATAATGAAGAAACAATGAACATGAGCTGAAGGTATAACCTGCTTAACCTTTAAAGAAAACACATGTTATACATATCACATATACTATCATCGTTAACCCGCGTCCGGGTAACCATCATATGCCGACCACTAGTGGTGTAATGTCCGTCCCTCTAGTCACGGTGTACCATATGCAGGCCGCATTAGTGGTGACATGCCCGACCATTCAGGTACGGTGGAATCGTATGCAGCCCGCCTTCGCGGTGACATGTCCGGCCATATAGGCGCGGTGGAATCCTATCATCATATACATCTCATAAAGCATGCATAAGAACTTAAGACAAACTATAACTCTATCGGGGTGACATAAGGTCGAGAACTCCCGATTCCATTATGGAGTAATCATAACCATAATACCTCACCTTGAAGGAACTAGCATCATAAGGTGGGTCTAGCCACAATGAATAACATTAAAGAATCGTATAAGGATCATTAGCTTCATGAATTATCATATCATAAGCTTTAGGATCTCTAGGCTTAGACTCATCTTCGTCATTTTCATATTCATGACATATCTCTCATCTTTACCTCATAAGAAGCTTTTTATCAACATTGACTCATAGTTCCTGGAATGTAAGAAAGTCATGGAGAGATAAGGGAATTCGTGTCATAGGAATCATGCCTCAGAAAAGAAGGGACTAGCCTTACATACCCTTTCGTTTAGCTACTTTATCCCTTGAACGTTGCCCTCAGATATTCACGTTTCTACCTTCAAGAGAGTTCGTACTAACATTAGATAATCGATAGCATAAGCATGTTTGAACTAAAGCTAGAGAAATTTGGGCAGCATCTCCTTTGTTTATACAACCTTCTCCATATCATATATTAACTCCCAAACGTCAAAAATAATATTCATAATATCATACTCCACAATCTTCATCAACCATACATTATTCAATTCGCCTACATCCATTTCAAGGGCATCCATAACCATGGTCATAATACTACATTACATTCTTCCACCTATAACGTTTCTCCCGCATTCTTAATATCATTTTCAACATAACCATACTCGCAGCATATAAAGAATGATGATTCATTTTAAGCTACTACTCAAAAATGCAACTTTTCTCATTTTTGTAACCCATTTTCTATTTCTTTCTATAATCCAAGTCTCTCAACCCCTCAATACTCCAAATAACATGAATTGATCATAAAACTTACCTTTGATAGTATGAGAATGGCCTTTGGATGAAAATACTTCCTTTGAGAAAAACCCTAGCTTCAATCCAAAGAGATTTCTTGTCTTGTGTGAACCCTAGTGAGCTTCTTGCACTTGATTTCCTTGGTTTGATGAAGTTGATCCTTAATTTCTCTTGGATTCTTGTAGATGGAGTATGGTGAGTGTTCTAGAGGTTTCTTGAGAGAAGTGGAGAGAAAATTAAATGAAATTAATTAACTTGGGTCCCTTATATCAACTTAAAAATCTGTCCCGACCAAGCTATACGGACACATATATAGTCCCTACAATTTATACGGTCCGTATGTGTGACCGTATAAAGGTTCCAGTGAAGACCCCAATTCTGGGCAGGTTATACGATCATATATACGGGCCGTATCTTTTATACGGTCCATATAGTGAACCATACAATCCACAGTTTTCCGAAGCTTGTCCTCGTCGACTCGTTTTGCCTCCAATCCTTATGGAACCTTCTTAACACTCGTTTGACACTTCATTACCAATCTAAGGGGCGTTATAACTCTTCTTTAGAACATGCCAATATGTAAAAGCTGACAAGGCTAGCAAAAATAATATGGAAAATATGGACCGGTGAGGTGATAGAGCTTCTAACGATACACGCTATGTACGAGCCTCTATGAGGAGTGCATAACATCATAAGGATGGGACAGGACCCCGCCATGGCCATGTATGAACACAAAAGAACAATACCACCTAAATCGGAGCTCTAGACAAATGGAACGCTCCTGTGCAATCGCTGATGAAGCAGCCTAGGGGTCTGGTTCGTCTCCCTGTCTGCCTGCGGGCTTGAACACAGCATCCACAATAAAAAAGACGTCAGTATGAATAATGTACTGAGTATGTAAGACATGAATGACAACATAATAAAAATATAAGGATGCATGAAATAAGAGAGATAACCTATTCATCTGATTGCCTCTTAAGGTGGATGTCATGCACGCTTAGCCTTTTTTTAAAAAAACACTTCCATGCTTAGCCTTTTTAAAAAAAACATTTTCATACATACATATTTAATATAAATGTTAGTGTGCAGAACGTGCAACTAGATCCATATATCATATCTTCCCGTGTTCGGGGCATCCCGCATCCGGGGTAACATCATAACGTACCCACTGCAATGGTGTGTACATCTATGTGTATTACCTGACAGACTATAGCGTGGCTTAGTATGAGAAAATAGCTACATATATATAAAGCGTGCAGGAGAGCCTAAATAAAGCATTACCACTCTATCAGAGTGACCTAAGGTCGGTAAACCTCCGATTTCTATTATGGAATCATCATCATTGCTATATCCCACCTTAAAAGAACAGCTACAATAAGATGGGATCAACAATAATGAATACAATCAATAATCATGGAACAAGCTCAATAATATCATGTGAATATCAAGAATTATAAGCTTTGGTATCTCTAGAAATGGAATCGTCATCATCATGGAGAACATTTGGAAACATCGTCATGGAGAACATTTATCAACAATATCATAAGAACCCTGAGAAGCATGAGTTTCTAGCATTTTTAGGAATAAGGATGTTATGGATATCATGTGTAGGTTCACAACAAGGGAATCATTGTTACACCTCAAAAACATTTCGCGCCGTTTGCGTTGTAAGTAAACTAATGTAAGCTCGGAGAGGTCATGGAACTCTCATAAGGTTAATGAATACTCTTAAAAAGTGTTAAGCAAGTGTCTAAAAGCTTCGGGACCAAGCAAATCGAAGAAAATAAGTTTGTCGAAAATTTGAAAAAAAGTTGGAAGAATTTTGGACAGAAATTTTGGGTCAAATTTAGAGGGGTATATCTCTGGGTATATCAGCAGTTTTGAGGTGTTTCAGTAGCCTAAAATGAAGTTCGTTGAGTCTAGTTTCCAACGCAACAAACTGTTCGTCAATACGACATATATGACATCGGAGGAGGGAGTTATGGGCATTTTAAAATGGACAGTCAGAGGAATACGAACCTGGGCGGAAAATCCGGGAAGCTCACTTAAAAGCCCACTTATGGGGTGACCCGGACCAACCCGAGCATGGCACCTACAAAAGGGCCTCTACACTTCATTTTATTCATTTTTCTTCAAGTCCACAACTCTCTAGAAATCTCCCAACATATCTTGAATTTCCCACACTTCTATCTCCATTATAAGAGTGTTCTTTAATGTTCTCCACCATTCCAAAACATTTTATACCATCACAAAAGAGGATCAAACTCCAAAACCTCAAGCTAATTCATGGAGAAGGATTGTTCTTGTCTCTACTTAATGTTGTGATGAATTTGTTCTTGGAACAAGTTGAGTGGGGTGAAGTTCTTCTAGTGTAAGGTATGTCCTCCATCCTATTCTCATGATTAAGTTAATTTGAAGGTTTAGCAAGTCCTATAAATGAAAAGAATCATAGTAGAGAAGTTGCAAAGTATTAAAGTGAAGATGATGACTATGGAAGGAATTTGAAAGGAGATTTTGGATTAATTTAAGATTAAATTGAATATAATTCTTTGATTATGGTATTGTGGATATTGTTATAGTTGGTTGAGAAATTGACAAAAACATCGTGTGGAATGTTTTATGGAGTATATTGGTGTTGATGCTGATGTTGTTGATATTAGTATTGCTATTGTTGTTGTTTGTTGGTATTGTGATTTTGGGCTAGGGATACAAATATGGGAGATGCTACCTGAATTTTGACAGATTCCAAAGAATTTTAATTTAAAGACTTAAGATAGGTATATGATAATAAGTCTAACAGTAGCATGATTTCTCTTGAATGTAGAATTACGAACTCGGGAGAGTAAGCGTTAAGTAGTAGGGGATCAATCAGGTATGCTAAGGCTAGTCCCTTTCTTCCAAATGGCATGATTCCTAAGTTATGATTCCATACATGTTTCCATAACCTTCTTACATTCAAAAGTTAGAAGTTCATGATTCTTAAAACTTATTATAATACTAAAGATGAGATGTTTTCTATGATGAACATGACGATGATGATTTTAATTCTAGAAATTCCAAAGCTTATGATTTTTACACTATTATGAGATTATTGAGTAATTTCATGAATTCCTTGATTTCATTATTATTGTTGATCTCACTTTATGAATTGTTCCTTCGAAGGGAGATATAGCGATGATGATTATTCCATAATATAAATCAGAGGTTACCGACCTCACGTCACTCCGATAGAGTGGTAGGTTTTAGTTGGGCTCTCATGCATGCTTGATGTATGTTATTAACACTGTGCCTATACGGCCGGGCAGCACCACTACGATTGGTGACAATGATAGTAACATCGTGCCTATATGGCCGGGCAGCACCACTAGTGGGCCGCGTGAGATGGTTACCACATACGCGGGCTAATGATTATGTTATATATGTTATGAGAAATGTTTTCTTTTGAAAGCTAAGCATGCACGGTTTTCGCCTTATGAGGCAATCAGATGTACAGGTTATCTTTATCTCCTGTTATGTCCTATATTTCTTATTATGTTGTTATTCATGCCTTACATACTTAGTACATTTTTCGTACTGAAGTCTTTTTCTGACGGATGCTGCTTTCATGCCCGCAGGTAGACAGGTAGACGAACCGAATTCTTTGGAGCTTTATCAGCGGAGTGTCAGAAAGGCTCCACTTTTCTCGGAGCTGCAGCTTGTTGGTACTACTCTTTTGTATGTATATACACTTGGGCATGGTGGAGTCCTGCCTCGTTCTTATGGATTCATGTATTCTATCTAGAGGCTCGTAGAGCGGTGCATGTAGCTAGATATTTCGTAGTCCTAAAAATACGTATTGATGTACGGTATATTGACAGTCTTGTTGGCTTATATTTATGGGCATGGTTGTTGATGATTACATGAAGAGGTGCCATTATTTTATGATACATGTTCTTACAGAGTATGATGCATATGAGGTAGCTTATAGCCCATCTAAATATGATTATGAGGTCTATGCTTACAGGTACTCGGTAGGTTAGCTCCCGATGCCCGTTATGGCCCTCTTGTTGGGTCGTGATAAAATTGGTATCAGAACAATTTATCCTGGAGCGTGTCTACAAGTCGTGTCCGGTAGAGTCCTGTATATGGGTGTGAAGCATGCCACACTTATAAACAGGAGGCTGCAGGGCATTTAGGAATAATTAGCCTTTTTTTCTCATCTTAGATCGTGTGATAGAGCCATGTTATAAGGTTTCCCTTTTTCCTAATCGTGTGTTATGATTTCAGTGATGCCTATGAAGAGGAAAGTTACAGTAGCCCAGAATGGCAAGACGGTGGCCGGAAGGAGGACTGAACGGGAGCCACCAGTAGAGATAGAAGAGGGTGAGTCCCACAATGAGGTTCCATCTCGAACCTTTCCTACTCCACCCTTACCAGAGGAGCATGAAGGGGCCTTAGCTCCAGCTCCAGTACCCCCAGTTCCTCCACTAGGTGCCTCAGGCCAGCAGATGACCGACGCTATTCGGTTGCTGACCTAGTTGGTTGTCGCTCAAGCATAACGGTAGGGTGCGAGCCAGGGTGATAGAGCGGTCAGCGCAAGAGCCCGTGATTTTATTAGCTTGAACCCTCTAAAATTTTACGGGTCAAAGATGGATGAAGACCCGTAGGGCTTTATAGATGAGATGCTGAGGATGTTGAGAATAATACACGCTTCTGATACTGAGTCAGTTGAATTGGCTTCTTATAGACTGCAGGATGCGGCCGTCCACTTGTACAACACTTGGAGGAACAGCAGTAGCCGCAGAGGGGCGAGCGTGATTCTGATAGAAGGTACAGTAAGAGGGACAGATCTTCTGGTGCTGCTAGCGAGTTCAGAGGGAGTCAAAGGCAGCAGTATTCCAGTCATACAGATCAATTAGCTGCCAGTATACCTTCGCGGTTCGCGGGTAAAAGATTTGGTCGTCCTATTTATTCTGGACTGGGCCAGAGCTCCAGAGTGTTGAATTCCCAGCATAGAGGTGATCCCAATCAAAGGAGACCACTTATACCACGGTGTGTTCAGTGTGGTAGGCTGCACTCGGAACAGTGCCACCTAGGTTCAGATGCTTGTTATGCCTGTGGTCAGCCAGGGCACATGATGCGTGATTGTCCATCGGTGGCTGGCAGAGGTAGGATCCAACCCGCAGGATCAGTAGCGAGTTCTTCATCGTCCATACGCCCTGTAGGGTAGGTTTCGCGGGCGCCACCAAGTCGCGGTAGATGTAGGGGAGGAGCACCCAGTACAATCGGCCCTCAGAATCGTATATATGAACTAGCTGGACAGCAGGATCTTGAGTCCTCCCCTGACGTTATCACAGGTATATTGTCAGTATCCTCTCATAATGTGTATGCATTGATTGATCGGGGGTCTACCTTGTCATCTATTACTCCTTATATTGCCAATAGTATCGGGGTGAAACCTAAGCCAATCAAACCTTTTGAGGTATCCACACCTGTAGGGGAACCAGTGGTAGCTAAATGGGTATATAGGAATTGTGTGGTTGTAGTTTGCGACCGCCATACTATGGCTGATTTACATGAGTTAAAAATGTTAGATTTTGACGTTATTATGGGTATGGGTTAGCTGGCCTCCTGTTGCGCCAATGTTGATTGTAGAACAAAGATGGTTTGTTTCCAATTTCCGGGAGAACCAGTCGTGGAATGGAAAGGTAATACAGCGTCCTCGAGAGGTAGGTTTATTTCATATCTCAAAGCGAGGAAGATGATTGCTAAAGGCTAGATTTATCACTTAGTCCGGGTTTATGACATCAAAGTAAAATCACCAACTATTGAATCTGTCCCAGTAGTGAATGCGTTTCTAGACGTGTTTCCGGACAAGCTTCCAGGCCTTTTTCCAAAACAGGAGATTGATTTTACCATTGATGTATTGCCAGATACTAAGCCTATATCTATCCCTCCTTATCGGATGGACCCTGCAGAATTGAAGGAGTTAAAGGCGCAACTGAAAGATCTACTTGAAAAGGGCTTTATTAGGCCTAGTTCATCGGCATGGGGAGCGCCAGTGCTGTTCATAAGAAAGAAAGATGGTTCTTTGCGGATGTGTATTCATTACAGGCAATTGAACAAGGTGACGATAAAGAATAAATATCCACTTCCAAGGATCAATCATTTATTCGATCAACTGCAAGGTGCCAAATGGTTCTCAAAAATAGATCTAAGATGAGGATACCATCAAATGGGGGTTAAGGAAGAAGACATCCCCAAGACAGCCTTCAGAACTAGATATGGCTATTATGAGTTTCAGGTGATGTCATTTGGACTAACTAACGCCCCAGCGGTATTCATGAATTTGATGAATAATGTATTCAGACCTTTTCTAGATTTATTTGTGATCGTGTTCATCGATGATATTCTGGTATATTCTCGATCGAAGGCAGAGCATGCAGATCAGCTACGTACTGTTCTTAGAATTCTTCGCGCTCGGAAACTATATGCCAAGTTTTCAGAATGTGAATTTTGGCTGAATTCTATCACTTTTGTGGGGCATATTATTTTAACTGACGGTATTCGAGTAGATACCCAGATGATTGAAGCGGTGAAGAATTGGCCGAGGCCTACAACGCCTACGGAGATCCGTAGTTTCCTGGGGTTGGCCAGTTACTACAGGAGGTTCCTAGAAGAATTTTCTTCCATTTCGGTACCACTGACGAAGCTAACTTAGAATCAGCAAAATTTTAGTGGACGGATACGTGCGAGCGCAGTTTTTAGAAGCTGAAAGATAGATTGATTTCGTCTCCAGTCCTAACACATCTAGAAGGATCAGAGGGCTATGTTATCTATTTTGATGCTTCACGAGTGGGGCTAGGTTGTGTGTTGATGCAACATGGAAAAGTTATTGCCTATGCATTAAGACAATTACGGAAACGCGAGAAAAACTACCCAACTCATGACCTAGAGTTGGCTGTGGTTATTCATGCACTAAAGATGTGGACGCACTATTTATATGGTGTTCATGTGGATATTTATACGGATCATAAAAGTCTCCAATATATTTTCTAACAGAAGGAATTGAATTTGCGGCAAATGCGGTGGTTAGAGCTATTAAAAGACTATGATGTAAGTATCTTATATCATCCTGGAAAGGCGAACGTAGTAGCCGATGCTCTTAGCCCCAAATCTATGGGTAGTTTACGTGATGTTCAATTGGAGAAGAAGGAGTTAGTTCGCGAGCTTCGATAGCTGGCAAACCTAGGAGCTCGCTTAATAGACTCGGGCATTACGGGAGTTACTATCCAGAATCCAGTCTTGTCATCTTTAGTAAAGGAGGTAAAGAAGTGCCAATATGAGGACCCTATGTTAGTTCATTATAGAGATGCGCTTCCTCAGAAGGAGAAGTCACCATTTGAGGTTCCTGCAGATGGAGTTCTCCGGCACCAAGGCAGATTATGTGTTCCTAATATTGCAGGACTACGACAACAGATTTTGGAAGAAGCCCATCATTCCCGTTATTCTGTCCATCCAGGAGTGACAAATATGTACCATGATCTTAAATCTATATTGGTGGGATGGAATGAAGAAAGATATAACGGATTTCGTGGCCCAATGTCCTAATTGTCAACAGGTGAAAACCGAGCATCAGAAGCCTGGGGGATTGCTGTAAGCTATAGAGATTCCAACTTGGAAGTGGGAAGTGATTAATATGGACTTCATTACAGGATTGCCTCGTTCCCAGCGTAAGTATGACTCTATATGGGTGATCGTGGATAGGCTTACGAAGTCATCTCATTTCCTACCAGCCAGAACTACATACTTAGTAGAAGATTATGCAAAGTTGTATATCAAGGAGATCGTACGACTTCATGGTGTTCCAGTATCCATTATCACTAATAGAGGAGCACAATTTACAGCTAATTTTTAGAAGTATTTTCAAGAAGGTCTGGGAACTCAGGTAAGACTTAGCACAGCATTTCATCCACAGACTGATAGGCAAGCTAAGCGCACTATTCACACCCTTGAAGATATGTTAAGGGCATGTGTGCTAGATTTTGGAGGTAATTGGGATGATCATTTGCCGCTTATTGAGTTTGCGTACAACAATAGTTACCACTCTAGTATTCAAATGGCCCCATATGAAGCTTTGTACGGGAGGAAATGTAGATCGCCGATTGGATTGTATGAAGTAGGGGAAACAAAGCTAGTTGGCCCAGATTTGATCCAGCAAGCGGAGGAGAAGATCAAGCTTATTCAAGATCAATTATTAACAGCCCAAAGTCATCAAAAATCCTATGCAGACAATCGTTGACGAGGCTTGGAATTCCAAGTTAATGATTGGGTATTCCTGAAAGTATCGCCAATGAAAGGTGTAACGAGATTTAGCAAGAAGGGAAAGCTTAGTCCCCGGTATATCAGGCCCTACAAAATTGTTCGCAAGGTAGGCCAAGTAGCTTATGAGTTAGATCTGCCTTCGGATTTGGAGTCAGTCCACCCAGCTTTTCATGTGTCAATGCTTCGTAAGTGCGTGGGAGTTACTTCCAGAATTGTACCTGTAGAAGATGTCCAAGTTACTGAGAAATTGTCCTATGAAGAAGTAACCATTGCTATTCTAGATACGCAGGTTCGGAGACTCAGAACCAAAAACGTAGCCTCGGTTAAAGTCCTATGGAGGAATAATAATAGAGAAGAAATGACTTGGGAAGTTGAGGACGATATGAATTCCAAGTACCCACATTTGTTTCCACTCCCAAAAGAGCTCTAGCCAGAGACACCATAATCCTCAGGTATGTGATGCTTCTTTGAATGATTTCTTGGTCGTGTGTAGCCAATATGGGTATTGATGTTGTATCCCTGTGAGGCATTGTATATTTTGGGTTGCTGTGACAGGATGGTAGTGGTACAATTATAGGGGAAATTCTGGCAAAATTTTCATAGAAATCCCTAAGAGCTTAACATTCGAGGACGAATGTTTATAAAAGGGGAGGAATGTTACACCTCAAAAAATTTCCGCGTTGTTTGTCTTGTAAATAAACTAACATAAGCTCGGAGAGGTCATAGAACCCTTAGAAGGTTAATGAATACTCGTAACAAGTTTTAAGCAAGTGTCTAAAGGTTCCAAGACCAAGCAAATCGAAGAAAATAAGTTTGTCGAAAATTCGAAAAAAAGTTGGAAAAATTTTGGACAGAAATATTTGGTCACATTTAGAGGGGTATATCTCTTGGTATATTAGGAGTTTTGAGGTGATTCAAGAGCCTAAAATGAAGTTGGTCCAGTCTAGTTTCCAACGTAACAAACTGTTTGTCAATAAGACATCGGAGTAGGGAGTTATGGGCGTTTTAAAATAGACAGTCAGAGGAATACGAACCTGGGCAAAAAATCCGGGAAGCTCGCTTAAAAGCCAACTTATGGGGTGACCCGGCCCAACCCGATCTTGGAACCTATAAAAGGGCCTCTACACTTCATTTTATTCATTTTTCTTCAACTCCACAACCCTCTAGAAATCTTCCAACATCTCCACACCTCTATAGAATTTCCCACAGTTCTGTCACGACCCAGCCCCGTGGGCCGCGACTGGCACCCTACTTGGGTACCCAGACCAAATTACATATTCATTGCCAAATCCAAACTTATTTCAGAATTTCATAAAAGTTATATCAAACATAGTTTATATCAAAATATGTCTTAAGCGGTCGCACAAATCAAAATGTCATATCGGATCCAAACTGAGCGGCGGAATAGACATCGCCGGTCAAAAATGCAAATATAAGCATAAGGGCCATTCAGGGCCATCAAAACAAACGGACCGCTTTAAGACCAGAAAACAAAATCAGACAAACATATATAGGACCCTCGCCCCACATATATGACTACAAGCCTCTACGAACTCAAAACAAAGACATATGGCGAGACAGGGCCCCGCCGTACCCAAATAGTCAAATGTACAGAATATACATAGCAAAAGGGAGTCTATACCAAAAGTGGACTCCGAGTCAAGAAGGAGTACTCCGAAGTAGCAAAGAGTGAAGCCTACAGTGGAGGATCACCAATATCTGCACCTGCGGGCATGAAACGCAGCCCCCGAAGAAAGGGGGTCAGTACGAAATATGTACTGAGTATGTAAAGCACGGAGTACAGAAATATGGGCCAAAACCGAAAGCAAATCAGATGACAAAGTGGAGTACAAATCAGTATGTCAAAATCCGTATCAAAATCATATACGTATACATAATGCAAACGAAATCATGCAAACGCTTAAGAACGTGCTCGCCACTCCGACGCTGGCGCCACACACAGCATAACACCAGAAGGTTTCAAATTTCCGTACATCCCCGAACACAAACACAACATAGGTGAGCGTATCGCATCACGAGCCATATCACAGCATAACTCCAAACGGAACACGGCCCTATGGCGAGGCCTCGGGAACTGAAACACAGCATACGGCCGAATTATCATAAGGCGCACGAATCATAACCGGACCGGGAACCGGTGAACGAAGTCATAATAGGGCACAAGCGGAGTCGTGAGCAAAAAAATGCAATACATATTTCAAAATAGCCTTTCAAAACATAATGAGTTCATATATCCCTTCATAAACAAAAAATAGTCAAATCGTTAGTTGGTACGAATGTTCATTCAACAAAACGTTTTCAAAGTAGTGCATATAACTCAAAAGCGTAATTTAACATATCATAGTAATCGAAGCATATCTCATAGAAGAACGTTTCGAAATCAAAGGGGTCATATCAAACTTTATTCAAAAGGAGAGCCCGATAGGACAAATAGGGCGTCTCGGGGTTAGCGGGCCCACCTCAAGTCAAATTGAGGTGGCGAACATAGTTTACGAACATTTATAAGCCAAAAGGTCATACATAATCATTATCAAGTGACCCGATCACATTTTGATAGGTTTCGGACGATTGGTGGCATTCTAGCCAAAATAGAGCCCTTAGGCTTCAATTGAATTGAATGAATAGTAACTTTTCTGTGGATCGGGTTTCGAGGAGCAGAAATGCTCCGGAGGTTCCAATATTCACCTAACATACTAAGACATGCCAAACGAAGAAGTGGGAAGCTTTACATACCTTACTGACGTCTTATGCTCTCCCAAAAGTCAAGTCCCGTTTCGTCCGAAATCTGCAAATGGTCAAAGTTACCAATTTGAGATTCTTAGGCTTAAAAAAATGCCATTAACTTCATTTTTGCCTACCGAAATTTCGGCAGCATTTCCCCTATAAATCTAACATCCCCGAGACTTAGCTCGGCTCAAAATACATCAACAACAACAGCCCACACATCATCAAACAACACAAATCATAATCAAACCACTCTAGCTTCAAAGTTCTACCTTATTACCTAAATTGGCAACTCTTCATTCAAACTTCCAAAACTCCAAATCTATATCCACATCATTGTATTCATTCACTCATTCAAGATTATTCAATCACATTCCAAATATATTCCAAGCCATATACGAAATTGCCCAAAATTCATTACTTTCCATAATTCTTTCAAAACATCAAAACTTACAACGAACGTTATAACTTGCGTCGTTTCATTCCGAATTCATTAACATCAACCGTAAGTCATATTTAATGTCTTTGGCATCAAAGATATACAATGATATACGCAAATATACAAAAGGTATACACTTTCCCGTAATGATCCGAAATCCTTTTCCAACGCCAATTCAATTCTTTAAACGCTCATTTACGACATAAAGGTCACAACGACACACTAAACAAACTAAACAAGATCAATTCACATTACTTTGCACTTCATAAGTGCCACGGCTCCAACACCAAACACACACACACCCACGACTTTCTACATATATCAAAGTTACGGGATTCTCGTCTATTCTCAATCCTTAACACATTCATATCAATTCTATAACACAAAAGTGTAAGAATTCTCACCTTTTCTTGAAAACCCGACTTGTCGCAAACGCGCACCTTACGCCAAACTAATTGTACCCCGTTGAAGAGGGTCTTGAGTACTTCACAACTATGCAAAAATCAAGATTTTTGGATCACAACACAAAGGCTTGGGAATTATTTTGTCTTTCCTTTCTCCTATTCGGCCGAGAGGTATTTTGAGGTGCTTTCTTGAATTTTGTTTTGTTCTTGATAATTCTAAGTGTTATTGTTGATATATATCCATATAGGGGTCATGTGCATAGCACATGACCTTTAAAAGTGGGCTTGGACCAATGCTATGGCCGGCCACTTCAAGATTTTTGGGCCTCAATTTTGTTTTATATTTTTCTTGGCCCAATTCATTAAACGTCCCGTTTTGTAATTCCCGAAACTAATTTCCGAAATTCCAAATTTACCCTCGGCCTTCCCCGATGTCTTAACATCAATGATTCCATAACCAACATAGTCATATTCACCAAAATCAAAATATTTCCTTATAACACACAAGTCGTAATTATTTCTCGATTTCCAATTATACGAGAACACGGGACATAACATTCTCCCCCCCTTAAGAACATTCGTCCCTGAATGTTAAATAAATCTTATGAAGGCTCAAAAACATAACGGGAAAACCATTTTTTTAAAAATAGCACACATGGTCCATCCGTTCATTAATACAACAAATACAAAAGTCTAGACTACAAGAGGCGTAGGGAATAAATGGGGGAATCTCTTCTTCATCTCATCCTCCGCCTCCCAAGTCATCTCTTCCCGGTTATTATTGCGCCACAGAACTTTGACAGAAGGCACCTCCTTAGTGCGCAATCTCCTTACCTGATGATCCAGAATAGACACAGGCTGCTCGTCATAAGACAACTGCTCCGTCACCTGAAGGTCATCTACTGGGAATATCCTGGAAGGATCACCAATGCACTTCCGCAGCATAGACACGTGAAATACCGGGTGTACAGCCTCCAAATCGGATGGTAAGTCTAGCTCGTAGGCGACTGCGCCTATTCTCCGAACAATCTGATACGACCTAATATACCGCGGGCTCAACTTACCCTTTCTGCCAAATCTCATAACACCCTTCATGGGCGACACCTTCAGGAATACCCAGTCACCAATCTGGAACTCTAACGGTCGACGTCGTCTATCAGCATAAGCTTTCTGTCGACTCTGAGCAGCCAATAATCGTTCCCGAATAAGTTTCACCTTATCTACAGCTTCCTGGATCACGTCTGGCCCAATTAACTTAGTCTCGCCCACGTCAAACCAGCCAATAGGAGATCTGCATCTCCTGCCATAAAGGGCCTCGTACGGAGCCATCTGAATGCTGGAGTGATAACTGTTATTATAAGCAAACTCGATAAGCGGCAAATGATCATCCCAGCTGCCCCTGAAATCAATAACGCAGGCCCGTAACATATCTTCAAGCGTCTGAATAGTGCGCTCGTCCTGCCCGTCGGTCTGAGGATGAAAAGTTGTACTGAGGCTCACCTGAGTCCCTAATCCCTCCTGAAATGACCTCCAGAAGTTAGCTGTAAATTGGGCACCTCGGTAGTAATAATAGATACAGGGACCCCGTGCAGTCTGACTATCTCTCTGATATATAATCTGGCATAGTCCTCAGCCGAATAAGTAGTCCGGACCGGAAGGAAATGGGCTGATTTCGTCAGCCTGTCCACAATAACCCAAATAGAGTCGTACCTGCGTAGAGTACGCGGTAACCCAACAATGAAGTCCATATTAATCATCTCCCATTTCCAGGCTGGAATCTCCATCTCCTGTAACAATCCACCGGGCTTCTGATGCTCGATCTTAACTTGCTGGCAGTTCGGGCACTGACTAACAAACTCGGCAATATCTTTCTTCATGCCGTCCCACCAATACAAACACCTGAGATCCCGATACATCTTAGTGGAACCAGGATGAACAGAATACCGTGCATTATGTGCCTCGCCCATAATCTGCCGCCGTAAGCCCGCAACGTCCGGTACACAGAATCTGCCATCATATAATAATACTCCTTCAGGCGAGATCTCAAACTGAGTCTTTGCTTTATTAAGGGCCACATCTCTGTACTGAATCAAAAGAGGATCTTCAAACTGGCGCTGCTTTACCTCCTGAATAATAGATGACTCAGCAACTGGACGAACAGACATCCCAGAGTCTCCAGAATCCACCAAACGAACTCCGAGGCTGGCCAGCTGATGAATATCACGAACCAAATCTTTCTTATCAGATGGAACATCAGCCAGACTGCCCACGGACTTGCGGCTAAGCGCGTCAGCTACCACATTGGCTTTCCCCGGATGGTACAGAATATCAACGTCGTAGTCCTTTAGTAACTCAAGCCATCTCCGCTGCCGCAAATTTAGTTCCTTCTGCTTAAAAATATACTGGAGACTCTTGTGGTCCGTATAGATATCAACATAGACCCCATATAAATAATTCCGCCAAATCTTCAAAGCATGAATCACCGCGGCCAACTCAAGATCATGAGTGGGATAGTTCTTCTCGTGCGGTCTGAGCTGCCGGGAAGCATAGGCTATGACTCGACCGTGCTGCATCAATACACAACCTATCCCTATACCAGAGGCGTCACAATAGATAACATACCCGTCAGATCCCTCTGGAAGAGCCAAAACTGGTGTTGTAATCAATCTCTCTTTCAGCATCTGAAAGCTGCGCTCGCAGGCATCGGTCCACTGGAATTATGCTGCTTTCTGAGTAAGCCTCATCAGTGGTGCTGCAATAGAAGAAAAATCCTCCACGAACCTGCGATAATACCCGGCCAATCCAACAAAACTGCGCACCTCTGTCGGAGTAGTAAGCCTGGGCCAATTCTGCATAGCCTCAATCTTCTGCGTATCGACCCGAATACCGTCTGCGCTGACAATATGGCCCAAGAATGCCACAGAAGTCAACCAGAATTCACATTTAGAGAATTTAGCATATAACTTCTGCTGACGGAGAACGCCAAGTACCGTCCTCAAATGATCTGAATGCTCCTCGGCTGATCGCGAGTAAATCAAAATATCATCAATAAACACAATAACAAACATATCCAGAAAAGGCCGAAATACCCGGTTCATCAGATCCATAAATACCGCTAGAGCATTAGTCAGCCCGAAAGACATAACTCTGAACTCATAATGCCCGTACCGGGTCCTGAAAGCGGTCTTCGGGATATCTGACTCCCGTACTCGCACCTGATGATAACCTGAGCGCAGATCTATCTTCGAAAAATATTTAGCACCCTGCAGCTGATCAAACAAGTCATCAATCCGGGGGAGGGGATATTTATTCTTTATAGTCACCTTATTTAGCTGCCGGTAGTCGATACACATCCGCAATGACCCATCTTTCTTTCTGACAAACAATACCGGCGCTCCCCATGGTGATGTGCTGGGTTTGATAAAGCCCTTATCCAACAAATCTTTCAGCTGCTCCTTCAACTCTTTCAACTCAGCCGGTGCCATCCTGTATGGAGGAATAGATATAGGCTGCGTATCCGGCATCAACTCTATAGTAAAATCAATCTCCCGCTCAGGCGGAAGGCCAGGAAGCTCGTCAGGAAAAACATCTGGAAACTCACTGACGACCGGAACAGACTGAAGGGTAGGTATCTCTGCTGCAGTATCGTGCACACGAACCAAATGATAGATATAACCCTTCTGGATCATCTTCTCAGCCTTGAGGTATGAAATAAACTTACCCCTCGGCGATGCTGTAGATCCGAACCACTCTATAACTGGTTCCCCTGGAAACTGAAAATGGACTACCTTTTTCTGGAAGTTGACATTAGCATAACAGGAAGACAACCAGTCCATACCCATAATGACGTCAAACTCAAGCATGTCTAACTCTATCAAATCAGCCTTAGTGCTACGATCATAAATGGTCACAGAACAATCTCTATAGATCTGTCTCGCTATAACAAAATCCCCAACTGGCGTAGCTACCTCAAATGGCTCTATAGGCTCAGACACTATCCCAATTTTACTAGCAACGAGCGGGGAAATATATGATAAAGTAGAGCCAGGGTCAATCAATGCATATACAGACCTGGAGAAAACCAGTAATGTACCTGTGACGACGTTTGGCGAAGCCTCCTGATCCTGGCGGCTGGCCAAAGCATATATGCGGTTCGAGGGACCGTTAGAACCTGAAACGCCACCGCGGCCTCGACCGCGTCCTGCCGATGCTGGCATACCTCACCCTCCAGGGCGTGCAACAGAAGGAGCAGAAGAAGAACCGGCGGCTGACCCTGTCGGCTGAGCCACACTACCAGAACCGCTCGCCAACGGACAGTCTCCCATAAAGTGGCCCTGACCACCACAAGAAAAGCAAGCTCCAGTAGCTCGATAACACTCCCCAGGATGAGACTTCCCGCAATGAGGACAACGGGGCCTGGGTGGTCTGGCTTGGCTGGGACCCCTGGATACCTGTGAACCTACCGGTCTGGAGCTCTGACCGGCCCCAGACGGTCCTGCACTGTCAAATCTCCGGCTACCTGACTGAGTACTCCGGCCGGACGGAGGAAAAGGTCTATCTGACTGCTGCTGCTGAGGCTGTCCGCCTCGAGAATCTCCAGAATAGCCTGCAGACCTAGCCCTCTTGGGTGACCTCCTATCTCGATCTCTGCCAGAAGGATCAGACCTGCGACGGTCCTCCATACCCATCGCATAGGCCTGGAGTCGGGCAATGTCCATGTCTGTCTGCAATGATACTGCTATACAGCCATCAACCAAATACCTATCCAATCCCATAACATATCTGTGCATCCGATCGGACATATCTGCTACCACGGCCGGTGCATATCGGGCCAGAGAATCAAACTCAAGATTATACTCGCGAACACTCCGACCCCTCTGCTGCAGACGTAAGAATCGATCAGCCCACGCCCGCCGTAACTCTGGGGGCAGAAAGTGGCGGGTGAAAGCAGTCACAAACTGATCCCAAGTGGCTGGAGGGGCACCCTCTCCCCTAGACATCTCCCAAGTCTCGTACCAATGAGTGGCAATATCTCGAAGTCTGTGCGAAGCCAGCTCGACAGACTTGGTCTCTGAAGCCCTGACCAAGTCCAGTGAGCGTCGCATCCCCCGAATAAAGTCATGGGGGTCCTCGTCGGGCTTAGACCCGAAAAACTCTGGAGGGCCACATAATAGAAACTCCCGAACTCTCAGGCTGTCCCGCCTGTCATCGTCATCATCGTCCCTCCGCCCGCGTCTGCGAGCCTGACCTGCTACTAGTGTAGTCAACAACTGTACAGCCTCCCTCAGGGTCCTATCCTCCGCCCCTGGCTGAGGAGCTGGAGTCTCAGGAGCGGGTACACGGACCTCTGGAGCTGCTGAAGGTCCTGCTCCAGGATGTACTAGTGGGGGTGTAGCAGACCCCTCAGAACGAGGCACAACCTAGGGCAAATCATAGACACGAGCCCATGTAGCGCGCTGTGCCTGACTAGTCTCTCCCATCCTCGCTTTGCCCTTCTGGGCCGCCGTTGCCTTCTTCGGAGGCATCACTGCAAACACAATAGCGAGTCAGATCAAAATCACCCTAACAGCACAGCTCTATCGCACGATCTAAGATTCCAAAGAAAGTAACGTCCTAAATGCCCTGTAGCTTCCTGTTTGAAGATGCGGTGCACAACACATCGATAAACAAGACTCTACGAGACACGGCCTGTAGACATTCCGAGGACAGACTGCTCTGATACCACATTTGTCACGACCCAGCCCCGTGGGCCGCGACTGGCACCCTACTTGGGTACCCAGACCAAATTACATATTCATTGCCAAATCCAAACTTATTTCAGAATTTCATAAAAGTTATATCAAACATAGTTTATATCAAAATATGTCTTAAGCGGTCGCACAAATCAAAATGTCATATCGGATCCAAACTGAGCGGCGGAATAGACATCGCCGGTCAAAAATACAAATATAAGCATAAGGGCCATTCAGGGCCATCAAAACAAACGGACCGCTTTAAGACTAGAAAACAAAATCAGACAAACATATATAGGACCCTCGCCCCACATATATGACTACAGGCCTCTACGAACTCAAAACAAAGAAATATGGCGAGACAGGGCCCCGCCGTACCCAAATAGTCAAATGTACAGAATATACATAGCAAAAGGGAGTCTATACCAAAAGTGGACTCCGAGTCAAGAAGGAGTACTCCGAAGTAGCAAAGAGTGAAGCCTACAGTGGAGGATCACCAATATCTGCACCTGCGGGCATGAAACGCAGCCCCCGAAGAAAGGGGGTCAGTACGAAATATGTACTGAGTATGTAAAGCACGGAGTACAGAAATATGGGCCAAAACCGAAAGCAAATCAGATGACAAAGTGGAGTACAAATCAGTATGTCAAAATCCGTATCAAAATAATATACGTATACATAATGCAAACGAAATCATGCAAACGCTTAAGAACGTGCTCGCCACTCCGACGCTAGCGCCACACACAGCATAACACCAGAAGGTTTCAAATCTCCGTACATCCCCGAACACAAACACAACATAGGTGAGCGTATCGCATCACGAGCCATATCACAGCATAACTCCAAACGGAACCCGGCCCTATGGCGAGGCCTCGGGAACCGGAACACAGCATACGGCCGAATTATCATAAGGCGCACGAATCATAACCGGCCTGGGAACCGGTGAACGAAGTCATAATAGGGCACGAGCGGAGTCGTGAGCAAACAAATGCAATACATATTTCAAAATAGCCTTTCAAAACATAATGAGTTCATATATCCCTTCATAAACCAAAAATAGTCAAATCGTTAGTTGGTACGAATGTTCATTCCACAAAACGTTTTCAAAGTAGTGCATATAACTCAAAAGCGTAATTTAACATATCATAGTAATCGAAGCATATCTCATAGAGGAACGTTTCGAAATCAAAGGGGTCATATCAAACTTTATTCAAAAGGAGAGCCCAATAGGACAAATAGGGCGTCTCGGGGTTAGCGGGCCCACCTCGAGTTAAATTGAGGTGGCGAACATAGTTTACGAACATTTATAGGCCAAAAGGTCATACATAATCATTATCAAGTGACCCGATCACATTTTGATAGGTTTCGGACGATTGGTGGCAGTCTAGCCAAAATAGAGCCCTTAGGCTTCAATTGAATTGAATGAATAGTAACTTTTCTGTGGATCGGGTTTCGAGGAGCAGAAATGCTCCGGAGGTTCCAATATTCACCTAACATACTAAGGCATGCCAAACGAAGAAGTGGGAAGCTTTACATACCTTATTGACGTCTTATGCTCTCCCAAAAGTCAAGTCCCGTTTCGTCCGAAATCTGCAAATGGTCAAAGTTACCAATTTGAGATTCTTAGGCTTAAAAAATGCCATTAACTTCATTTTTGCCTACCGAAATTTCGGCAGCATTTCCCCTATAAATCTAACATCCCCGAGACTTAGCTCGGCTCAAAATACATCAACAACAACAGCCCACACATCATCAAACAACACAAATTCTTTTCCAACGCAAATATACAAAAGGTATACACTTTCCCGTAATGATCCGAAATCCTTTTCCAACGCCAATTCAATTCTTTAAACACTCATTTACGACATAAAGGTCACAACGACACACTAAACAAACTAAACAAGATCAATTCACATTACTTTGCACTTCATAAGTGCCACGGCTCCAACACCAAACACACACACACCCACGGCTTTCTACATACATCAAAGTTACGGGATTCTCGTCTATTCTCAATCCTTAACACATTCATATCAATTCTATAACACAAAAGTGTAAGAATTCTCACCTTTTCTTGAAAACCCGACTTGTCGCAAACGCGCACCTTACGCCAAACTAATTGTACCCCGTTGAAGAGGGTCTTGAGTACTTCACAACTATGCAAAAATCAAGATTTTTGGATCACAACACAAAGGCTTGGGAATTATTTTGTCTTTCCTTTCTCCTATTCGGCCGAGAGGTATTTTGAGGTGCTTTCTTGAATTTTGTTTTGTTCTTGATAATTCTAAGTGTTATTGTTGATATATATCCATATAGGGCTTGGACCAATGCTATGGCCGGCCACTTCAAGATTTTTGGGCCTCAATTTTGTTTTATATTTTTCTTGGCCCAATTCATTAAACGTCCCGTTTTGTAATTCCCGAAACTAATTTCCGAAATTCCAAATTTACCCTCGGCCTTCCCCGATGTCTTAACATCAATGATTCCATAACCAACATAGTCATATTCACCAAAATCAAAATATTTCCTTATAACACACAAGTCGTAATTATTTCTCGATTTCCAATTATACGAGAACACGGGACATAACAAGTTCTCTCTCCATTATAAGAGTGTTCTTTAAGGTTCTCCACCATTCCATACCATTTTATACCATCACAAAATAGGATCAAACACCAAAACCACAAGCTAATTCATGGAGAATGATTGTTCTTGTCTCTACTTAATGTTGTGATGAATTTGGTCTTGGAAGAAGTTGAGTGGGGTGAAGTTCTTCTAGTGTAAGGTATGTCCTCCATCCTATTTCTCATGAATAAGTTGATTTGAAGGTTTAGCAAGTCCTATAAAAGAAGAGAATCATAGTAGAGAAGTTGCAAAGTATTAAAATGAAGATGATGACTATAAAGTGAAGTTGCAAAGTATGGAATGAATTTGAAAGAAGATTTTGGATTAAATTGAATATAATTCTTTGATTATGGTATTGTGGATATTGTTATGGTTGGTTGAGAAATTGGGAAAAACATCGTGTGGGATGTTTTATAGAGTATATTGGTGTTGATGATGATGTTGTTGATATTAGTACTGCTATTGTTATTGTTTGTTTGTATTGTGATTTCGGGCTAGGGATATAAATAGTGGAGATGCTACCCGAATTTTGGCAGATTCTAAAGAAGTTTAATTTAAAGACTTAAGATAGGCATATGACAATAAGACTAACAGTAGCATGATTTCTCTTGAATGTAGAATTACGAGCTCAGGAGAATAAGCGTTAAGTAGTAAGGGATCAATCAGGTGTGTTAAGGCTAGTCCCTTTCTTTCAAAAGGCATGATTCCTATGTTATGATTCCATACATGTTTCCGTAACCTTCTTACTTCAAAAAGTTAGAAGTTCATGATTCTTAAAGGCTTCTTATGATACTAAAGATGAGATGTTTTCTATGATGAACATGACGATGATGATTTTAATTCTAGAAATTCCAAAGCTTATGATTTTCACACTATTATGAGATTATTGAGTAATTTCATGATCTCCTTGATTTCATTATTATTGTTGATCTCACCTTATGAATTGTTCCTTCGAGAGGAGATATAGCAATGATGATTATTCTATAATATAAATTGGAGGTTACCGACCTTACGTCATTCGGATAGTGTTGTAGCTTTTAGATGGGCTCTCATGCATGCTTGATGTATGATATTAACACCGTGCCTATATGTCCGGGCAGCACCACTACGGTGGGTGATAATGATAGTAACACCGTGCTTATATGGCCGAGCAGCACCACTAGTGGGCGGCGTGAGATGGTTACCCCAGACGCAGGCTAATGATTATGTTATATATGTATATGAGAAATGTTTTCTTTTGAAAGCTAAGCATGCATGGTTTTCGCCTTAAGAGGCAATCAGATGTACAGGTTATCTTTATCTCCTGTTATGTTCTATATTTCTTATTATGTTGTTATTCATGCCTTACATACTTAGTACATTGTTCGTACTGACGTCTTTTTCTTACGAACGCTGCGTTCATGCCCGCAGGTAGACAGGTAGATGGACCTGATTCTTAGGAGCTTTATCAGTGGAGTGTCAGAAACGTTCCAATTGTCCCAAAGCTGCAGGTTATTGGTACTACTCTTTTGTATGTATATACACTTGGGCATGGCGGAGTCCTTCCCCGTCCTTATGGATTCTTGTATTCTATCTCGAGGCTCGTAGACCGGTGCATGTATCTAGATATTCCGCAGTCTTAACAATACGTATTGATGTACAGTTTATAGACAGTCTTATTGGCTTATGTTTATGGGCATGGTTGTTGATCATTACATGAAGACGTGCCCTTATTTTGTGATACATATTCTTATAGAGTATGATGCATATGACCTAGCTTATAGCCAACCTAAATATGATTATGAGGTGTATGTTTAGAGGTAATCGGTAGGTTAGCTCCGGGTGCCCGTCATGGCCCTCTAGTTGGGTCGTGACAATCATGCCTTAAGAAAGAAAGGGTTAGTCTTAACATACCTTGTTGTCTCCTTAACTTATCTAGCGCCTATCCTCCCAAGCTTGTACTACATTCAAGATGATTCGCACTAAGGGTAAGTCATTGGAACACTTACAAGGTCAAACTAGAATGATTGGTAATCTAATGATAATTGGAAAGCATTTTCGTTATATCTTTTACTTCAACCAATCTTCAAAACAATTCCAAAACCCACAATGTGACATCAACAATTCCATAATCACAAGGCTACATTCAAATTATACCCAATTCAATCCCAAAGCTTCTTTTCATAACCAATAACTAAAACACAATGTCTCATAACTTTTCCTACCATAATTTCCTTCACCTTTATGACTTATTAACCTCCAAATCAACTCAATATAAGAGCTAAAGAGAGAACATACCTTACTCTTAAAGAACCCTAACTCACCCAACCTTGTTTGCAACCAAAACTATCACACATTTAACTAAAAGCAAGGACCATCACCATCTATGAGCTAGCTTAGGGTTTTTAAAGCTCGATTCTCACTTGCTTTAGCTTAGGAGGTGTAAGGATAGGTAGAAAGGGTAGAGAAAGCTTGCAGAATCTAGAGAGTTCTGATTTTTGGGTGTAAATAATGATCGAAGTTGTGGCCTTTTTAATTTATAGGAGAGATAAAATTTTCCACCACCTGAAATTTGACGGCAGGGTCGACGATCCATCGACTGGCGACCGTCGAATGGCGGCAGCCTTTGATTCTCAGAGAGCTATTCGACGGTGCATGTTGACGGTGCGTCGACCATTCAACGACCTATTGACTTGCAACCGTCGAGTTGTTCAGATGTCATACTCAGTTTCTTTGATTCA
This sequence comes from Lycium barbarum, assembly GCF_019175385.1. Taxonomy (NCBI): domain Eukaryota; kingdom Viridiplantae; phylum Streptophyta; class Magnoliopsida; order Solanales; family Solanaceae; genus Lycium; species Lycium barbarum. The sequence continues at coordinate 104,057,999 of NC_083338.1, read as the reverse complement.
TTCCGCCTCTAATCTTCCCCATACTTGTTTTGCATAACTTAAACTCCCGCATACGTGGAATAATCATGTAGAATCTCTTACAACCTTGACACAACCTCACGTACTAACTTCACATCGGCTATCTTACAGCGAAACTCAACGTATAAAATACGGGGTATAATAGCCTCGCCAAACCCATGCATATATATATATATATATATATATATATATATATATATATATATATATATATATATATATATATATATATATACATATATGTACATATATAATCATGCTGACCCCTCGCATCTCCGGAGCAAATGGAGTGCAACAATCTTAACCGCTGAGCTGACATCCTACTTGATGGATCACCAACCTGTATCTTGGGACCTGCGGGCATGAAACGCGGCCCCCAAACAATAGGGGAGAAAGTACCAATAATGTACCGAGTATGTATGGCATGAAAACAACATATATAAGAATCATGAAAGAAATCTAGGACATGAGAGTCAATCTGTATATCTGAATGTGTCTGTATAACTCTGTACATCTGAAAGTGCCTCTCAGGGCGTATGATATGCATGCTTTCTTCCAAAATCTTATACATATAACATAATACCATACTCGGCCATATAATATAGGCTCAGTGTTATCCATACCCGGCCATGACAGGCTCGGTGTTATCCGTACCCAACTGAAGTGGTGTGCACAATAGATGCCATACCCGGCCGACTATAGCACAGCTCGGTGTGCTAAAATAAGTGTATACATATATATACAATGCTTGAATGACTCACAGGAGTAACTTCTAGGCCTTTCGGGGTGACGTAGGGTCGGTAACCTCCGAACATCATTATGGAACTGACATCATCAACATGTCATACTTTTACTAAATCAATTATCACAAGTTCAAATCAAGAATCATCAAAGGTAAGCAGTAACATTATCGAGAATCCGAAGAACATAAGCTTTCTAATATTCTAAGAGTGGAATTATTATGGATAATGTTCGTTCGTTTGTTTCGTTCTTTTCATAAGATTCATGCCAAAGAGAAAGAAGGGATAGCCTTAACATACCTTTGTTGTCAATGATTCAATATATACTTCCCATAGTGCTTCAACCTACATCAACGTATTAGAACTGTGGTCAATACCATGGATGAACTCGAAACACATTTCTAAGCTAGTAGCTCTCTTACGAAAAATTGGGCAGCACTTCCCCTACATTTCCTTACTTCCCCAAATTCAAAACAGCACCAAACAACAACATCAACAATATTAGCAACCAATCCTATCCATTCAGCCCCTCAACAATGTAAGAACAATTTCAGCAAGTCAAACAATAGTACAACGAGCGGCAAGCTCGGTTTACGATTAAACAAACATAGTTTTAAACTCCTTCTTCCTTCCAGAATTTAGCAACAACATTAACCACAACATATTCCATTATCTCTACTGATTTTCATCCACAATACAACTTTAAATCGACCCCATAACAGTCCAACAAGTTTCCGAATTATCCTTTCTTTCAAATCAAGTAACACAACTAGACGTAAATAAATAAGACTCTTCTCATATAAAACAGCCATGAATTAAACTTAAAAACAAGTTCACAACCAGCCAGCAATGGTACAACAACAACAAACCTGCTACTCTATCAAAACTCTCAAGTTCTAGTCTCTACGATCGAGCTATAACTCGTAGAAGCTTAGATAAGGGAAGGAAAGAATAAAATTACCTTGAACTGAGTATAAGCCACAAAACCTAGTCCTTCTTCATCTCAAATCATTCCCCCAACGCAGGTACAAGAAGGAGAAAAATAAAATACCAAGCAGTCCGGGTTTTTCGGCACTAAAATCACTTCATTTCACTCGAAATCACCTAGGGTTTGTGGAGCTTTTGGGGAGAGGAGTTGCAGGGGGTTTTCTCCTATGTTTTGCTCTGGAAAATATGGTGAAAATGTGAGAGTATCAGCCCATATAAAGGGCCCTTTGGCCGTCCTAAATCTGCCCCTTTTTGGGTGTGCAAATGTTGGCCTTTTCTTTTAAAGCAAGTAGGTGATGCACCTACTTGTCACCTACTTGCTTAAATAAATAGGTGTCGCTTTGCTGGTCCGTTGAATTTAACACATGTCTCATCCTTACTTCGTAGTTAAGATACGTATCAAGTAGCTCGGGTAAGTAGTACAGGAAGTAAGTTGGTGAAGCAGGTACGTTGGGTAAGCAAGCAGCTCAGGCAAGTAGTACCAAAAGTAAGTTGGTGAAGCAGGTACGTCGGGTAAGCAAGCAGCTCATTTTTATTTGTCCAAAATCTCATTTCTCACGCTTACATGCACTCGTCAACCTCAACCTAGTCGCGTATCTTCCAACTCTTATAGCCTCTGAATAACATGTTGATACTCATATACCATCTTAAGATAAGCTCATAGACGGCTTATACAATGTCCCATAAGGTCCTCAACACAAATCTATATTAGTTGGGTTACAACGAAGCCTCAAAGTACAAAACGAGCGAAATGAAATCCCAACTTTTTTTATTGACTCAAGATACTTCCTTAACTTGTTCCGCTTGTACTTACTTGTTTACCATATGAATAGCACAAAGATTTTTTGAGGTCTAAATCTAAAACCAATTGAATAACATGAGCACCATCCGAATGGTACTCCTTGAGCATCGAAATATGAAATACAGGGGAACACCCAACAAACCAAGTGTCACGACCCGACTAGGGGCCGTGACGAGTACCCGATACTTGTACCGAGCACCCCTTGTCTATCGTTTTACCTTTACTTCTTAGCAAGCCATGTAAACAGAGCCATTTTTTTTTAACATTAACATTAGCGGCGTCATTCTGAACATAGACTAATAAACTTCGTTATCACTTATACATCAACATTAGCATGCCAAAACACCATATACCTAACTGTACTTAACTGACTGTACATATCTGTCTACGAGCCTCTAGACATAGTACACTTATACATAGAAAGGGTCGGGTGCTGCCGTGCCCGAATATACATACACAAAATAGTACCGCAGAAGTGAGACTTCAGAATAACTGGAGCGCTGTCAACACTGCTGGTAAGGCTCCTAAGGATCAAATCCGCCTGTCTGCTGACCTGCGCGGCATGAAACGCAGCGTCCACAAGAAGGGACGTCAGTACGAATAGTGTACCGAGTATGTAAGGCATGAATAGTAGCATACATAAAGTATAAAATGGAAATAACGACATAAGAGAATAATAGCACATGTCCTGAGGTAGAAACATAACCTGTATATATATATATACCCTTGGCAGGTGCTATGCGTACTTAGCTTTCCTTTAAGAATCTTTCCTTGTTCATATACATATACATATAAAATAGGACATCTCATATTGCCGAGGCGTCGGCAGCCGATCCATTTAACCATAAATATACACATCCCGCGTCCGGGCATCCCGCGTCTGGGACGATATCATATCATGTAATGCCAACTGATCAGGTGGATATGCGTTCATAACGCTCTGCCCTTACCTCCATTTTCCCCGTATACACATGCATATATCATGTACATATATCAGCGTCTATAGCGCTCTAGCTCTTTTATCATATACATATACGTGTGTCGTGTAGGTACATCAGCGTCTATAGCGCTCTGGTGCTTTTATCATATACATATACGTGTATCATGTGCATGTATCAGCGTCTATAGCGCTCTAGCTCTTTCGTCATGTGCATGTTTTAAAAATATATACACATATCTTACATACATTTACATGTCTTATATGCATTTACGTATCCTATATACATATGTCTCATAGGCACGCAGGAAAGCCCAAAGAAGAATCATGTAGTCATCGGAGTGACGTAATGGTCAGTGACCTCCGATTATATTATAGAATACTCGTGATCGCTTTGTCTCACCTTGAAGGAACGAGTATTTTAAGGTGAGACTACCAACGGGGAATAATATTAAAGTAAACGTAGAATGAAATCGGGGCATCATAGATGACAGTTCATAGACTTTGAAATCTTTTAGAAAATAAATTCATAGCTAGGAAATATAAATAAGATTCAAAAATTAGTTTATCATTTTCATGTTTATATAAGATACTTAGCTTAGTCATGTTAGTCATAGAGTCGTTCCGGTAGTACGTATCATAGGCATATTCTCTTATCTAACATCATTGTTATCATTATCGTCATGGAAGTGCCCTCGTTAGAGGATTCATAGTATTTATCATTTGGTAACGAAATCGGGATCAAAGGTTCCCTTTGGATTCACTTCAAGTAAGTCAAGCAAGACTGTAAGGAAAAATCCGAGAGTAGCGGGCCCACCTCGGGCCGGATGGGGTGACGTATATGATTTACATATATTACGTGTCATGTCATTACTTGTGAGGGTCCTAGGGTAATCGGGTCCCACTTATGCAAGTTCTAGGGGTTTGAGATGTCTTTCCATCATTTGCACACTTTTTAGTTCAATTCTACTGAAAGAAAAAGGGGAAACTTTAGGTGCGGATTCCGGAGAATGGAGTTGTGCTTGAGGCTCGTATCCAGCCTAGTATGCCTAAGACATGCCATAGAATGAAGGGTGAAGCCTTACATACCTCTTGCCGCTCCGTATGCTATCCCGAATTCAAGTCGCAAATCCGCCAAAATCTACAAATTGGTCATGTTTACCAAAACTTGATTAGAGCCTTTAGAAGTTGATTCTTTAAGGTAACACTTTGTCTGCCGAAATTTCGGCAGCATTTCCCCTGTAAATATGCCACCCCCGAGAATATGGCTCGGCCAAATTCAACAACAACCCAACCAATAACCATGCTATAACTTCAATAATCAATTCAAGAATGCCTTAAACGATCCACATAATTTTCAAAATAGCCCACTAATATATCATTCCACCCAAAATCTTTCCAACTTCATAAGAATAACAATAACAATACCAACATCAATAAAAATCATTTCCCATATCAAATTATTCCATAAAGAAGTTTAAATTAATACTAACATCCTACAAGATATATATATGTGTATTTTCATCCAATTTCTCTTCAAATCTCAACCCACAAATCAACAACATCAATACAACAAACTATCACCTTATTCTTGCCATTATTTCTTAATTCATATTGATAGAGATAGAGATTCAACAATTCATACCTTGTTTTTCATTAAAGTAGCCCAATCTTCAAAATTTACTCGTTTACAAGCCACTCCAACTCCAAAATGAAATCATATTTGTGACTATGCGTTGCCCGGACTTCGATTAGTACTTCGTAGCTTCAAATTTCACTCAAAATCCTCAATTTTATGAGAGATTTAAGCCCCCTTTTTGTGTAGAATTTTCTGGAAATTTTCAGAGCATTTTGGAAGGTTTTTATGAAGAAAAATGGGGTTTTAACCCCTTTTTATAATTGGGTCGGCGGTACTGTAGCTACAGTACTGCTGCAGTACTGTGGCGGTACTGTAGCTACAGTACTGTTGCAGTATTGTAGCGGTACTATAGCAGTGCTGTTTCTGCGCGACAGTTCAGTTTGTAACGTCTATAATTCTCTACTCCGAGGTCTTATCAACAAGAGGTTTGTTGAATTACAAACTAGACTCGATGAACTTCATTTTAGGCTTTTGAAACGCCTTAAAACTCCAAATATACATGGATATATACCCCTCCAAATCTGACTAAAAATCTTTCCAGCATTTCTCAAATTTTTGTCGAACTTATTTTCTTCAATTCGCTCGATCTCGAAATATTCCGAAACTCTCCACACATGATATTTATCACTTATTATACTAATAATAGCCATGTTCTCGTGTTTCAAAATACTCTTTCCCGATTACGACTTACGAGATCGTAATTTGTCTTTTTATTTTGTTGTTACATACTTCCCATGGCCTGTATCTTCCAAAACATCATGGGACATCTCCGATACTTCGTTGCTATGGTGATGTACATGTCATTCTCATTTTCTGAAAGTGCGGGGTGTAACACCAGGTGGTAAAGCTAACTCTTAGGCCACCTTGCAATATGCTAAACAACCTCAAAGGGTCCAATATACCTTAGGCTCAACTTATCCCTCTTTAAGAGCCTCATCACACCCTTCATGGGTGAAACCTTCAATAAAATCCCGCTCACCAACCATGAACTCAAAATTAATGATCATCCTATCCACATAAATCCTTTGCCTACTCTGAGCTGTGAGAAGCCTCTCCTGAATCAATTGGACCAAGGCCATGGAATCCCTAAACAATTCTGCACCCCAAGGCCTAACCTTGAACGTATCGAACCAACAACCGGAGAATGACATCTCCTGCCATATAATATCTCAAACGGTGCCATCTCAAAGCTCGAATGGTAACTGCCATTGTAAGCATACTCTGCCAAAGGTAAGAACTGATCCTAATAACCACCAAGGTCAATCATACAAGCCCAAAACATATCCTCAATGACCTGAATAGTCTGCTCGGACTATCCATCTGTCAAGGGTGAAATGATGTGTAAACTCTACTCAAGTTGTAAGTAGTTTGATACGGTAGGCCAAATTCCATGGTAATCCTACCATAAAGTCCATAGAAATTTGCTTGTTCACTTAATCCACCAAATTTTCGTTTAACCTGCTAAATAGTCTGATTCTCACACATTAGTTCCGACTCCTCTTGAAATACCCGAATGGATTATAACCAAAACTCTTAATGCAATTCGTTGATTCCATAATTATCATCATAGTAGCCACAATCTTCTAACTGAAGTCGTAATCCATCGTCAAACTGAAATCTACCCCAAGTCATCAACTGATTACCAACGAACTATACCTTAAGGCTTTAATTCTTCATATCCGTCAACTCACAGTAGTCACCCAAACATGATAAAATTTAAAGGATCTCATTACATCAAACTCCCTTCTTTGTACTTTCAATAAATTGTTCATCACTTCAGATACCCCAAAGTAAGGCTTATGACCCTAACTTCCCCCTTCAAAACCGTAAATTCCTGAGTACAATACTTATTACGCCTTAGAAAATCTAAAAGTACCAATCTTACAATTCATGAGCCTTACCCCGCGTAGATACGCTCTAATCGTTCGCATTTGAAATAATCAACCTTACTATCTAATCATCAACACTTTGACACTGTCTACTGTTGCGTACATAGTCATTTCTCGCAATTATGAATCCAACTACCAACTGTAAGGATTCCTTCTTGTCGATCAATTCTCGATCGTTCATTCAAAGATGCCATGAAATTACTTATCTTGGTCCCACAACAGTTGCCTTCTCATCAATCCTCATTCACAAAGTTCCGCTGGCATTTGCCATACACACTAACTCAAATCATCCATAGAATTTCTCGATCACCTTATACCATATCTGAAATATCTAACATAAGGATACCTCATCCCGATCATGATTCAAGTAGTCACGCTTCTTTAATATTATGTCCTATGAACCTTAATCCTCAAAAGCTTATAATAAGATGCCTTTATCTTAACTCCTCTGTTTCCATATCCCACAAAATCACTTTTATCAATAAAAACCAAGAATCAACTAAACCCAATCGTGGGGTAGATCAAAATACTATAACTTTTCAAAAATAGCTAAGCCAATCATGCAGGTTGTAGCAAACCACAATCTTGAGCTTCTGAGTGTTTCACTTTCCTCCCTCGAACCTTAAAACTGAAAGTTTCTCTAATTCTAATGCAACACATATACCATTCCTCTTGAAACCTTGAACCAGAAAATACCAACCAACCCTAGTCATTCAACAAAGTTAATCACCGTCGGTGCAACTTTCAATACCCATCAAAGTAGTACATAATCTGAAGGGAAATTCATGACTACTACACACAAATTCCTACCAACATCCCTAGGTATCTCATACCCGTTTCCTTAAGAAATTCCCTTAAAAGAGGAATAACTCTACCATCCTGGCCCATGAGTCTTGTCACGACCCAGCCCCGTGGGCCATGACTAGTGCCCGAGCTGGACACCCATATGTACCTGTCAAACATAATCGGACTGATACTATAGGTCCTCAATCAATCACATCGTAATAACATACGCAAGCCGACGAGGCTGCCTGTCACGACCCAACCCCGTAGGCCGCGACTAGTGTCCGTGCTGGACACCTGAACGTACCCAATAACCCAAACCAGCATATAAGCAGAATATTTAAATATAAAAGTCAATTGGCGTTATTAATTATCACAGATTAAAGGATAAAGCACAAGGAAGCCGATCAGGCTGTCACAGATCATACCAACCCAAATCATATGTAGAACCCACATGTATGTCTACAGACCTCTACAGAACACATCAGAATCATAAGACGGGACAGGGCCCCGTCATACCCCTGAACAACATACAAATGTACCATAGCAAGGACTGTACCAAACATAGGCTCCGAACAATAGAGCACTCCAAGATGGCAGAATATAGTCCTAAACATGCGGATCAGCAAATCTGTAGTATGTACCTGCGCGGCATGAAAACGCATCCCCCGAAGAAAGGGGGTCAGTACGAAATATGTACTGAGTATGTAAAGCATGGAACGTAGTAAACAAAGTCATAATCGAAGCAGAAGATACAGAAAATGAACGGAATATCCAGATTAGCAAAGATGCTGATCATAAAGCATAAATAGTATTTGCAGAAAACGTATGTCATACCTGGTCCCACTACGGGACAAAATCATAACCGAAACAGAACGTACAGAAAAGTGAGTGTGATATCCAGAGTATCAAATGCATATTTTCAAAACATGAAGAGTGTGTACAGAAACATATGCCATATCATATCCGGCCCCTGCCAAGGGACTCGGCAGACAGAACGTGGCCACCCCCCGACGCTGGTGCCACAACACATAAGGATCAGAAAAGGGGAATAACCCCGTAACATAGCATAACATATCAAATGGCCATATCAGATCATATCTTATCATGTCAGAATAGTGTACATGGCACAGCATACTCCACAACCCATGTACATATATACCTGCCCCCTCACATCGAGGCACGGCGAACAATGCAGTGGAAGACCCTTGAGAACATATCCTGGCCCGGGCTTAGTGTGGGAAACATTGAGGCATCCACGAATGGAGTAGTGAGAAACTAAATGCAATAAAATACCATGTATACTTCCAGAGACTCAATGAGGCATATCGAGTGAAGAGTCAAAACAATGAAATCGGACGGAATCATAGTAAGTAAACTTCGGATGTCATAATGGGTTACAGAGGCATAATCTTGCTGAGATCGTTTCCAAGATCCAAAATAGTTTATAAGACTTAACGGAGTATTTAAAACAATTCTTAAGATAATTGTTAGAGGAGTAGTTAAGACATTTCCTTTAAACCAGCTCGAAGACAAGTCATAAATACAAAAGGGGTAAAATCGGAAATAGTGGGCCCACCTCCGGACAAACGAAGCGGTGGGCTCAAATTACGTATTTTAAGCTTGTGGAGTCACCTATAGAGGTACTAGGGACATTTCATAACTTTCTAAACAATTTGTGAAAGTTTGCCTAATTCTTCCAACAAAGCATACCTAAAAGGTTCAATTCTATTGAATGAAAAAGTAACAATTTCAAACGCGGATTCCGATGGACAGAATATATTCCGGGGCTCAAATCCGATCCTAGTACACCTAGGACATGCCAAAAGAAGAATCGAGATAGCTTTACATACGTTATATGCTCTTTACGCCTTTCCAAATTCAATTCCCGTTTCGCCCAAAATCTGCAATTGGTCACATTTACCAATATTCAATTTCCAATCTTTAAGTATTCAATCTTTATTCATAATTGCCTATAGAAATTACTCACGGCTACATATATATATATATATATATATATATATATATATATATATATATATATATACACACTTTGTAAACATCCATATTTCCATAGTTTCTACTCATTTCCATATACTACAACACAAACAAACCTTCATAACATAATAAAAAGGTATGAATTCCTACCTTTTTCTCCAATCTTCTTCACTTGTCCAAAGTGTGAGATTGATGAAACTAATGCTCAATCTTCCAAAACAACTACACCAAGTTGTAGAGGGACCTTGAATTAGTAGGAATTCAACAAGAAAATAATTTTAGAGTCAAGATTTTTTTGAGGGTGATTTTTCTATGGCCAACCCGAAATGGCTCTTATGTTTGCTCTTGGTTTTTCTTCTTTCTCTTCTTTCTTTGTTTCTTGAAACTTCTATTAGATAGTGACCATTTATAATTAATTAGCACATGGAAATATTCATAAAAACCATGGGTTGGGCCTCACTTGGCCGGCCACCCCTTAAACATTGGGCCTAAATTTTCATTTTATTTTTTTGGGTCAACTCGGTTGATCCCGAGTTGGGCCTAGCCCACTGACCTTTCGACCTTAAAACGTTCATATCTCCTTGTACCGACATCACCTAGGAACCCCCAACCTATGGATAGAAAGCTAATGCAATTATCTACAACTTCTATTTCATGGTATCTTTACAAATTCCAAACTTATAATACCGTTTGTGCCCCTCAAAGTCAGGTCACCCGAAAACGTTTTCTTAAAAATATTCATTTGGAGGGCTTCCACTTTGATTTGGCCCAAGGGTACTTCATGAGTTGTGTTTAACTTTACATATGTGATTCATATGACTTTTCAGATGTTCCAAAAAAAAAAATCTCGGTGTGTGGACCCCACCCTAGCAAATAATCCGACGTTCAAAAATACGGGATATAACATCCTCCCCCCCCCCCCCTTTAGAACATTCGTCCTCGAATGTTAAATTAGCCTTATAGGTCTTACAAACACTCTGGGGGAGTTTCTTCTTATGAGTAGCACACATGAATTATTTACCAATTAATATAACAAGTTTAGAGATTTAGATCACCTGTAGGTGTAGAGAACAAGTGAGGGTACTTTTTGTTCATTTCATCCTCTGCTCCCCAGGTCGTTCCTTCTTTATTATTGTTTCGCCATAAGACTTTAACAGAGGGTATATCTTCGGTACGCGGGCTCCTCACCTGACGATCCAGAATAGCTACAGGTTGCTCTTCTTAAGAAAATTTCTCCATCACCTGAATATCATTCACTGGAAATGTTCTGGAGGGATCACCAACACATTTGCGGAGCATGGACACATGAAATACCGGATGTATCGCTTTCAAATCAGATGGCAGATCTGGCTCATAGGCGACATTCCCAATCTATCGAATAATCTGATAAGGTCTGATATATTGCAGACAGAGCTTACCCTTTTTGTCGCATCGCACCACTTTATAGACGATACTCTCAAAAATACACAATCACCGACCTGGAACTCCAAGGGTCGACGTCGTTTATCAGCGTATGACTTCTGTCGACTCTGAGTTGCTAATAGTGCCTCTCGGATAAGTTTCATCTTATCAACCGCCTGTTGGATCATACCTGGGCCTATTAGTTCTGTTTCGCCAATATCAAACCAGCCGATCGGTGACCTGCATTCTCTGCCAAACAAAGCCTCGTACAGAGCCATCTGGATGCTAGACTAGTAGCTGTTATTATAAGCAAACTCAATCAACGGCAGATGACTATCCCAGCTGCCTCTGAAATCAATAACACAGGCTCGCAACATATCTTCTAGCATTTATATAGTGCACTCGGCCTGTCCGTCGCTCTGGGGATGGAATGCTATGCTCAGACTCACCTTAGTCCCTAATCTTTCCTGAAAAGATCTCCAGAAATTTGCCATAAAATGGGCACCTCCGTCAGTGGTAATAGATGTAGGAACTCCATGGAGTTGCACTATTTCTTTAATATATAGTCTGGCATAATCGTCCGCTGAGTAAGTGGTTCTGACGGGAAGAAAGTGGGCTGATTTTTTGTCGGCCTATCCATAATAATCCAAATAGAGTCATACTTCCGCGGAGTGCGAGGCAACCCTGTAATGAAGTCCACTTGGCTTATGATGTTCCATTTTAACCTGCTTGTAATTCGGGCACTGGGCAACGAACTCTGCGATGTCCCATTTCATGCCATTCCACAGTATAAGTATATAAGTTCATGGTACATTTTAGTGGATTCAGGATAACAGAATACCGAACATTATGCGTTTCGCCCATAATTGGCCGTCGCAGCCCTGCAACGTCAGGCACACATAATCTGCCTCTGTATAATAATACCCCATCAGGTGAGATCTCAACTGGGTCCCTTTCTTATCAAGGGTTGTATCTTTGTACCATACCAGAATAGAATCCTCGAACTGACGCTGTTTTACCTCTTCCCTAATCAACGATTCAACAACTTCCCGGACAAAATCCCAATATCTCCAGAATCGACCAAACGGACTCCAAGGCTAGATAACTGATGAATTTTACAAGCCAATTCCTTTTTTCTGGATACACGCCGGTCAAACCGCCCATAGATTTGCGGTTAAGTGCGTCTGCCACAACGTTAGCTTCCCTTCAGCAACTGGGACTACATTCACAAGTACCGATCCACTGAGATTTCACTGCCTTCTGAATTAGCTTCATTAATAGTGTCGTAGCAGAAATAAATTTCTCTACAAATCTTCTGTAATATCCGACCAATCCCAGAGAACTGCGTATTTCAGTCGATGTCGAAGGCCTAGGCCAATTCCTTATCGCTTCAATCTTCTATGTGTCAATTATTTTCATTTATGCTTACTTTACTTTCATTTGCTCCCCTTCTTTGGGGTTATACCTCTACCATATCCATGTCTTTTCTTTCTAACCTATAACTTGATTATCTTCGTACGAAACCTTAACAGAATCACGATTATATAGTACAAAATCTTATCCGATAGCTGGCACTTAAGTAATATAATTAATGTAGAAGTTTATCTCTTAGTAATCACATTCTTCCTTCATACCCATACCTTATCTGTCGTTCTATTTCCTCAATAATCGAATTATTTGATACTCACATGATTCATCGTTTCATGCCATAAGTTTTCCTTTGCCCTGCACTATTTCATTCTAGCTCGTTTTCGCAATTAACATTCGTGCTTTGCCCGTCAACTCTTTTAAAGACTCTGCTTAACTATGTTTCTTACGGTTCACTTTTTCTGGTATTTGATCCCCTTACCCCCCACTCAATTATTCTCTTTTCTTTCCAAACATCGTTGTATTAGAATTTTCCAAACTCAACCAGTAGCAAAATGAGTATCGGTCTATTTCGTAACATTTGTACCATACCTTTCCCTTTTCCTCGTAAATTCTGCCCAGTTAATCCTTTCTATATATTACAACACTGGCTATTAGGGTTCACCAATCGATCGACATAGTCGTAAATGGGGGGTCCTACACATACGTACATATATCACTACCATTTCTTTCACCATACATCTTCAATCACCTATTCAAATTTTTACTCTAATTCCAGAGCTGCGCTGCTTTTCCTTCCTTTTTACCAATCTAATCCGTCTCAGCTCACGTGACCCCTATAAGGTTTCTAACCATTCCACACATCCTAATTCCCTTTAGGTTACCCCGAATTTCCTATTCGTCTCTTATATCTATATTTGCCAAATATTTTGGTACATTTCCCAGGGGGTCACCCATCCCAAAATTTCTCTGGCCCTAGCACGCTTAACTTTAAAACTTTAATACATTTAGGTGCGTTAAGGCCGGTATAATCACGTCAACTGCCCCGCGCGACCTTGGTCACGTAATTTAAGGCAAATCGGGGTCTTAACAACTTTCAAAACGTTCTCGTAGCGGGTCCCACCCCGATTTAGAGGGGATTCTTTTACTTTTCTAACTATATAGTTACCGTGTCGCCCCTGTAAATCCTCAATATTTACCTCCATGCGTGTATATATATATACTTTTAGACAGCTCACGGGTTTAGGTTTTTATTCCACAGATCCCATCTCCAGCTAGTCGATGAGAACTGATAAAATGTTACAAACTAGAATACGACGAACTTCGCGGAATCTCTTAGCACTTAACTCACATAATTACCTCCATATTTGTGTATATGTATATTTTTGAGTCGTAAACGGATCACTCAATTTCCACTGCCTGTCATACACTTTGTATTCTTCCAATTACAGGAAACTTAATCGTTGGACATTTTTTGCCCTTCCACATATGCTATCCTAAAGCAAAATGGGGTCGGAACATATTCCGGTTCGTTTAAATAAATTGCAAATCTGCTACTCATATATGCTTTCTCGAGATAAAATTTTCCAAATACGGATAATACTTCTTACGAATGACACGGAGGGTATCTCTCAAACTTTAATCCAACATAATGAATTTACCCTATCGGTATCAACCTTCAAGACATGTTAAGAATTTATATCTCATCTTCCTCTTCGTATTTCTAGGAAAATTTGGGCAGAGGTTCCTCTGTATTTCTTACTATCCCAAAACCTGCCCACAGGAAATACCAACCATGCCTCACAGGGCCAACACATATACGTATATACATATCATATCATATCGCATCATAGCCACACAAGGCTGATAATTTCAAATAAAAAGTATAAATTTGTCAAGGCTTACTTCACATGTCCAACTCGAACTGCACCTATTGCACTTTCCGGTTTACCTTTCATTACGATTTTAAACTTTATGTTTCAATCGTGCTTCAAATACCTTACCCAGCGTACGTCTTTCATACCATTGCTTACCTATGTACTGTGTAGCTTCCAATATCATCAGTCACTGTCTTACGTCGATACCGTTCTCCAGCTGAAATCAGAGGTTAGTAAAAAGGAATTCATTTCCTACAGCTGGCTCTATCGCACGATCTAAGATTCAAAGAAAGGTAACACCCTAAATGTCCTGTAGCCTCCTATTTATAGATGTGGTGCACAACACACCGATAAACAAGACTCTACGAGACACGGTCCGCAGACACTCTGAGGACGAACCGCTCTGATACCACTTTTGTCACGACCCAACCCCGTATGCTGCGACTAGTGTCCGTGCTGGACACCTGAACGTACCCAATAACCCAAACCAGCATATAAGCAGAATATTTAAATATAAAAGTCAATTGGCGTTATTAATTATCACAGATTAACGGATAAAGCACAATGAAGCCGATCAGGCTGTCACAGATCATACCAACCCAAATCATATGCAGAACCCACATGTATGTCTACAGACCTCTACAGAACACATCAGAATCATAAGACGGGACAGGGCCCCGTCATACCCCTGAACAACATACAAATGTACCATAGCAAGGACTGTACCAAACATAGGCTCCGAACAATAGAGCACTCCAAGATGGCAGAATATAGTCCTAAACATGCGGATCAGCAAATCTGTAGTATGTACCTGCGCGGCATGAAAACGCATCCCCCGAAGAAAGGGGGTCAGTACGAAATATGTACTGAGTATGTAAAGCATGGAACGTAGTAAACAAAGTCATAATCGAAGCAGAAGATACAGAAAATGAACGGAATATCCAGATTAGCAAAGATGCTGATCATAAAGCATAAATAGTATTTGCAGAAAACGTATGTCATACCTGGTCCCACTACGGGACAAAATCATAACCGAAACAGAACGTACAGAAAAGTGAGTGTGATATCCAGAGTATCAAATGCATATTTTCAAAACATGAAGAGTGTGTACAGAAACATATGCCATATCATATCCGGCCCCTGCCAAGGGACTCGGCAGACAGAACGTGGCCACCCCCCGACACTGGTGCCACAACACATAAGGATCAGAAAAGGGGAATAACCCCGTAACATAGCATAACATATCAAATGGCCATATCAGATCATATCATATCATGTCAGAATAGTGTACATGGCACAGCATACTCCACAACCCATGTACATATATACCTTCCCCCTCACATCGAGGCACGGCGAACAATGCAGTGGAAGACGCTTGAGAACATATCCTGGCCCGGGCTTAGTGTGGGAAACATTGAGGCATCCACGAATGGAGTAGTGAGAAACTAAATGCAATAAAATACCATGTATACTTCCAGAGACTCAATGAGACATATCGAGTGAAGAGTCAAAACAATGAAATCGGACGGAATCATAGTAAGTAAACTTCGGATGTCATAATGGGTTACGGAGGCATAATCTTGCTGAGATCGTTTCCAAGATCCAAAACAGTTTATAAGACTTAACGGAGTATTTAAAACAATTCTTTAGATAATAGTTAGAGGAGTAGTAAAGACATTTCCTTTAAAGCAGCTCGAAGACAAGACATAAATACAAAAGGGGTAAAATCGGAAATAGTGGGCCCACCTCGGGACAAACGAAGCGGTGGGCTCAAATTACGTATTTTAAGCTTGTGGGGTCACCTATTGAGGTACTAGGGACATTTCATAACTTTCTAAACAATTTGTGAAAGTTTGCCTAATTCTTCCAACAAAGCATACCTAAAAGGTTCAATTCTATTGAATGAAAAAGTGACAATTTCAAACGCGGATTCCGATGGACAGAATATATTCCAGGGCTCAAATCCGATCCTAGTACACCTAGGACATGCCAAAATAAGAATCGGGATAGCTTTACATACCTTATATGCTCTTTACGCCTTTCCAAATTCAATTCCCGTTTCGCCCAAAATATGCAATTGGTCACATTTACCAATTCTCAATTTTCAATCTTTAAGTATTCAATCTTTATTCATAATTGCCTATAGTAATTTGGGAAGCATCTCCCCTATACATATATCATCCCCGAGAATTTAACTCGGCCAAAACAATCAACAACAACCCAACAACAACACCAACAACGACAACAATCAATATAGGACACAATATAACACAACTAGTCTTCTTTCCGACATAATGCAAGAACTTTCATTCCGACTTCCCATTTCCAAACCAATCTCAATGTTTTCATATTCATTATCAATCTAGATTATCACAATATAATTTGGAAGCATTTCATATCATTTCCACAAAATATTCACATGATATACAAAATATACAAACTTTCTACCAAAGTCATAATTCATCCAAAACTTCTAATATTCAACCTACATATCCATAACATATTTCCATCTTCCAATTTCATCAACCATAATCATAATTCACATCTTAACAACTTCATTTCCATAATATCACAAAATCATTCTAAAGTGACATAATCTTCTACATTCCAACTTCAATCAAAATTCATTCAACTTTCATTCCCAATATGATTTTCACCATAACCACAACTAGAATACAACATAAAATTCAACTCATATATGTATACAACATACATACACTCACGGCTACATATATATATATATATATATATATATGTATACACACTTTGTAAACATCCATATTTCCATAGTTTCTACTCATTTCCATATACTACAACACAAACAAACCTTCATAACATAATAAAAAGGTATGAATTCCTACCTTTTTCTCCAATCTTCTTCACTGGTCCAAAGTGTGAGATTGATGAAACTAATGCTCAATCTTCCAAAACAACTACACCAAGTTGTAGAGGGACCTTGAATTAGTAGGAATTCAACAAGAAAATAATTTTAGAGTCAAGATTTTTTTGAGGGTGATTTTTCTATGGCCAACCCGAAATGGCTCTTATGTTTGCTCTTGGTTTTTCTTCTTTCTCTTCTTTCTTTGTTTCTTGAAACTTCTATTAGATAGTGACCATTTACAATTAACTAGCACATGGAAATATTCATAAAAACCATGGGTTGGGCCTCACTTGGCCGGCCACCCCTTAAACATTGGGCCTAAATTTTCATTTTATTTTTTTGGGTCAACTCGGTTGATCCCGAGTTGGGCCTAGCCCACTGACCTTTCGACCTTAAAACGTTCATATCTCCTTGTACCGACATCACCTAGGAACCTACGACCTATGGATAGAAAGCTAATGCAACTATCTACAACTTCTATTTCATGGTATCTTTCCAAACTTCAAACTTCTAATACCGTTTGTGCCCCTCAAAGTCAGGTCACCCGAAAACGTTTTCTTAAAAATATTCGTTTGGAGGGGTTCCACTTTGATTTGGCCCAAGGGTACTTCATGAGTTGTGTTTAACTTTACATATGTGATTCATATGACTTTTCAGATGTTCCAAAAAAAAAAAAATCGGTGTGTGGGCCCCACCCCAGCAAATAATCCGACGTTCAAAAATACGGGATATATGCTCTTTACGCCTTTCCAAATTCAATTCCCGTTTCGCCCAAAATATGCAATTGGTCACATTTACCAATTCTCAATTTTCAATCTTTAAGTATTCAATCTTTATTCATAATTGCCTATAGTAATTTGGGAAGCATCTCCCCTATACATATATCATCCCCGAGAATTTAACTCGGCCAAAACAATCAACAACAACCCAACAACAACACCAACAACGACAACAATCAATATAGGACACAATATAACACAACTAGTCTTCTTTCCGACATAATGCAAGAACTTTCATTCCGACTTCCCATTTCCAAACCAATCTCAATGTTTTCATATTCATTATCAATCTAGATTATCACAATATAATTTGGAAGCATTTCATATCATTTCCACAAAATATTCACATGATATACAAAATATACAAACTTTCTACCAAAGTCATAATTCATCCAAAACTTCTAATATTCAACCTACATATCCATAACATATTTCCATCTTCCAATTTCATCAACCATAATCATAATTCACATCTTAACAACTTCATTTCCATAATATCACAAAATCATTCTAAAGTGACATAATCTTCTACATTCCAACTTCAATCAAAATTCATTCAACTTTCATTCCCAATATGATTTTCACCATAACCACAACTAGAATACAACATAAAATTCAACTCATATATGTATACAACATACATACACTCACGGCTACATATATATATATATATATATATATATATATATATATATATATATATATATATATATATATGTATACACACTTTGTAAACATCCATATTTCCATAGTTTCTACTCATTTCCATATACTACAACACAAACAAACCTTCATAACATAATAAAAAGGTATGAATTCCTACCTTTTTCTCCAATCTTCTTCACTGGTCCAAAGTGTGAGATTGATGAAACTAATGCTCAATCTTCCAAAACAACTACACCAAGTTGTAGAGGGACCTTGAATTAGTAGGAATTCAACAAGAAAATAATTTTAGAGTCAAGATTTTTTTGAGGGTGATTTTTCTATGGCCAACCCGAAATGGCTCTTATGTTTGCTCTTGGTTTTTCTTCTTTCTCTTCTTTCTTTGTTTCTTGAAACTTCTATTAGATAGTGACCATTTACAATTAACTAGCACATGGAAATATTCATAAAAACCATGGGTTGGGCCTCACTTGGCCGGCCACCCCTTAAACATTGGGCCTAAATTTTCATTTTATTTTTTTGGGTCAACTCGGTTGATCCCGAGTTGGGCCTAGCCCACTGACCTTTCGACCTTAAAACGTTCATATCTCCTTGTACCGACATCACCTAGGAACCTACGACCTATGGATAGAAAGCTAATGCAACTATCTACAACTTCTATTTCATGGTATCTTTCCAAACTTCAAACTTCTAATACCGTTTGTGCCCCTCAAAGTCAGGTCACCCGAAAACGTTTTCTTAAAAATATTCGTTTGGAGGGGTTCCACTTTGATTTGGCCCAAGGGTACTTCATGAGTTGTGTTTAACTTTACATATGTGATTCATATGACTTTTCAGATGTTCCAAAAAAAAAAAAATCGGTGTGTGGGCCCCACCCCAGCAAATAATCCGACGTTCAAAAATACGGGATATAACACTGCCACTGTATATATCATTATACTACACAAGCCGACAAGGCTGCTACAACGACAGAACATCCACATTAACTATATAGACACAGCTGATCAAATCCGTATACAACCCACATACATGTCTACAGACCTCTAAGAGTTTCAACAGTGAAATATGACGGGACAGGTCCCCGTCGTACCCCTTGACAAACATATATATATATATACATCAGAAGGTCTGTACCAAAATCTAGGCTCCGGAACGACGGAGCTCTCCAAGACAGCTGAAAGGGAATCCTAAGCTGGGGGACCACCAAATCGAGCGTCTGTACCTGCGGGCATGAAACGCATCCCCCCGAAGAAAGGGGGTCATTACGGAATGTGTACTGAGTATATAAAGCATGAAATAAAGTAAGAAAGATCATAACTGAAATAAGGAGTACAGAGACAAGTACAATGTCCAGAATACCAAAACACTTGCCCTTTTGAAACATAAATCATGCATGTCAATATCATATATCACACCCGGCCCATTATGGGACTCGGTGAACATGCTCACCACCCCTTCTTTGGCGCCATAACACAACTTAACTCCATAAACACATCATAACGCCATAACACAGCATAACTCAATAAACACATCATAACGCCATAACACAGCATAACTCCATAAACACAGCATAACGCCATAACACAACATAACTCCATTATATATATATCATATTCCGTCCCTCTAGTGAGGGACTCAGTGAATAATGCAGTGAGACACTGCACGATAACATACCCGGCCCGGGACTCGGTGAAAGACATATTGAGGCATGCACGAGCAGAGTAGTGAGCAACCATATGCAATTTAAAACATTATCAAGACTCAAACAGAATAAGAAGAAGGGTTTTACACCTGAGTATCAATAGCGACAATCATATCAAATATCCCTCGAACGTCATCATAAATAATATCAAAGAGCCTTAGGAACCATAGACATATGTCAATATGGTATGAAACAGCTTATAGAAGTCAAGGACATCATTTATCGTAGAGTTTCTAGGAATAGGAGCTTATATATATCGACCATTATCCACGTATAGGAAACTGGAGAGGGAAGCTCAATCACTTAAGAGTTCTAACATCAAGAAGTGAATAAGAATCATGAATCAAACTCAAGACTTATGAATAAGATTACCCCAAAGCTCATATCATTCATCATTTAAATCTAAGACATGCCAAAAGAAAGAAGGGACAACTTTACATACCTGTTAACGACTAATCGCAAACCCGTTCGCTTCGTCGCCCCTTTAGCCTATTTAATATAAAAGTAACACTATCGTTAGTACTATACTTTCTAGTTCGTAATTCCGCAGCTCATCGCTTATAGAACTTATTCTTTAACTCATACTTTCTCGTTTAGGGTTTTTCATTAGTTAAGGACTTAACGAAAATCGGGCAGCATTTCCCCTATATATTCGCTTAACCTGAATTTTCAATTATTCTCCTGTTATCACAGAAATACCAACAATAGAGATATACATACAAAATTCTTCCAATTCAGCCCATAACAATTCTAACAACCCAACAACCTTTCTGAATCCATTTCAACCCACAATCTCATATAACAACAATTTTATGCATTTTCTTACTTCCAATTTCGTCCAATCCAATTTTAATAATTCCATTACAACACTATTAACACAATTACACCACAAAATAATAAAATCTTACCTAAATTTTCTCAGAGGAATTTCTACGCTCAATTGCTCCAATTTTACAATTTCTTCTTCCCCAACTTAATATCCAATGTTGCTATCACCTCCTTGAACTTGTAATGCACTTGAAACTTGATCAAAATATTCAAGAATCAAAATTTTCTTCAACACCATGGCTGGCCGAGAGCAGCCATGGATGACTTGTGATTTTTCTTAAGCTAATTTTCTTGAAAATGAAATCAAAGTGTAAATGTTCTCACTATTATTCATATATATATGCTTGTTTATAGGGTGACACGTGCCCCCTCCCTTGTGACTCACTAATCCACTTCTTGAATATTTTTTATTATTATTTAATAAGGGTGGGGCCCACTATAGTAATTAGGCTTAATTAATTTTAATTAATCCCTAGTTATTACTTAGCAATATATTCCCAATTAATTAGTCCCTAATCTTTAATAATATTTCTATGCTAAATAAAATTTATAAACAATTTATGTTTTCATTAAAAATTGAAAATTAAAGGTTCCTATTTCGTATCCGAAAATGATCCCGTCTTTAACTTGAGTCGATTCTCTTGCGAATAACTCGACGTATCAAAATACGGGATATAACATTCTTCCTGTTATGTCCCGTGTTTTCGTATAATTGGAAATCGAGAAATAATTACGACTTGTGTGTTATAAGGACATAATTTGATTTTAGTGAATATGATTATGTTGGTTATGGAATTATTAATGTCAAGACCTCGGGAAAGGCCGAGAATAAATTTGGAATTTCGGAAATTAGTTTCGGGAATTACAAAACGGGACTTTTCTCGAATTGGGCCAAGAAAATTCAATACAAAATAAAGCCCAAGGTTTTGGAAGGGTGGCCGGCCTTGGCAAGCCCAAACCCATTAAGTTGAGGTCATGTGCATAGCACATGACCCTTAAAAGGATATATATCCATGCCAACACTTAGACTTATCTTTAAAAAAAAAAAACCAACAAAAAAATTTCAAGAACCACCCCAAAGGGGTTTCGGCCGAACCCACAAAGAAGAGAGAAAGAAAAATTTTCCAAGTTTGATTAGTGATCCAAAAATCCAAGTTTTCACATATTTGTGAAGTACTCAAGGCCCTCTTCATCGGAGTATAATTAGTTTGGCGTAAGAACGACATTTGCGACAAGTCGGGGTTTCAAGGAAAGGTAAGAATTTTGCCCCTTTTATGTTATAGAATTGATATGAATGTGTTAAGGATTGAGAATAGATGGGAATCCCGTAATTTTGATTTAAATAGAAAGCTATGGGTGTGTGTGTAAGTTGGTTGTTGGCCGTGAGCCATAGAGAGACAAAATGATTTGAATTGATCTTGTTTAAGTTGGTATAATGTGTTGTTGTGACCCTTATGTCGTAAATGATTGATTGTTGAAGTAAATTGGCGGTGGAAAACGAATTCGGATATTATCGAAAAGTGTATATCCTTGGTATCTTTATGTATAGCAATGTATATTTTAGGTGCTATAGACTTTAAATATGAATCTATAACGATGTTGGCGAATTCGGAATGAAACAATGCGAGTTAGAATGTTCGTAGTGCATTTTTGGATGTTTTGAAGACTTAGGGAAATAATTGATTTTGGTGCAAGTTCGTGTATGATTTGAATTGTAATTAGAATGTGGTTGTATAAGTTTGAATGTGGGAATGAATACAAATAGGTAGATATAGAATTGGAATTTTGGAAGTTTGAATGAAAGTTGCCAACTTAGGTAATAAAGTAGAACTTTAAAGCTAGAATGGCTTGATTGTTGTTTGTGTTGTTTGTTGACGTGTGGGCTGTTGTGATTGATGTATTTTGAGCCGAGCTAAGCCTCGGGGATGTTAGATTTATAGGGGAAACGCTGCTGAAATTTCGGTAGGCAAAATTGGAGTTAAAGGCATTTTTAAGCCTAAGAATCTCAATTGGTAACTTTGACCATTTGCAGATTTTTGACGAAACGGGACTGGACTTTCGGGAGAGCTTACGACGTCTGTGAGGTATGTAAAGCTTCCCACTCCTTCATTTGGCATATCTTAGTGTGTTAGACGAATATGAGAACTTCCGGAGCATTTCTGCTCCTCGAAACCCGATCCACAGAAAAGTTACTATTCATTCAATTCGATTGAAGCCTAAGGGCTCTATTTTGGCTAGAATGCCACCGCTCGTCCGAAACCTATCAAAATGTGGTCGGGTAACCTAGAAACGACCATGTATGACCTTTGGCATATAAATGTTCGTAAAGATAAGTTCGCCACCTCACTTTGACTCGAGGTGGGCCCGCTACCCTGAAACGCCCTATTTGCCTTATTGGGCTATCTTTGTGAATAAAGTTGGATACGATACTTTCGATTGTGAAATTCCCTCCTATGAGATGTATTTTGAACATTATAATACGCTAAGTTACGTTTTGAGCTATACGTACTATTTGGAAATGTTTTGTGAAATGAAACTTTATATCGGCTAAGTACCCGACTATTTTGCATTATGATATGACTTATGGGTTTACTTCGTTTTGGAAAACTATTCTGAAGTACGAATTGCATTGGTTTGCTCACGACTTCGCTCGTGCCTTATTATGACTTCGTTCACCGGTTCCCGGGCCGGTTTTGATTCGTGCGCCTTATGACAATTCGGCCGTATGCTGTGTTACGGTTCCCGAGGCTTCGCCATAGGGCCGGGTTCCGTTTGGAGTTATGCTGTGATATGGCTTGTGATGCGATACGCTCACCTATGATTATGCTTGTGTTCGGGGATGTACGGAGATTTGAAACCTTCTGGTGTTATGCTGTGTGTGGCGCCAGCGTCGGAGTGGCGACCACGTTCCTAAGCGTTTGCATGATTTATTGCATTATGTATAAGTATATGATTTCGATATAGATTTTGATCTACCCATTTGTACTCCACTTTGACATTTGATTTACTTTCGGTTTTGATCCATATTTCTGTACTCCGTGCTTTACATACTCAGTACATATTTCGTACTGACCCCCTTTCTTCGGGGGCTACGTTTTATGCCCGCAGGTGCAGATATCGGTGATCCTCCGCAGTAGGCTTCACTTCTTGCTATTCCGGAGTTCTCCTATTTGATCCGGAGTCCACTTTTGGTACAGACTCTTTTTGCTTTGTATATATTTGGTATATTTGACTATTTGGGTACGGCGGGGCCCTGTCTCGCCATATGTCTTTGTTTTGAGTTCGTAGAGGCCTGTAGTCATATATGTGGGGCGAGGGTCCTATGTATGTTTGTCTGATTCCGTTTTCTGGTCTTAAGGCGGTCTGTTTGTTATGTCGGCCCCAAATGGCCCTTATGCTTATATTTGCACTTTTGACCGGCGATGTCCATTCCGCCGCTCAGTTTGTATTTGATATGATATTTTGATTTGGCACGACCGCTTAAGACATACTCGATATAAATTATGTTCGATATGATTTCGAAAAATTATGAAATAAGTTTGGATTTGAAAATGAACGTGTGATTCGGTCTGGGTACCCAGGTAGGGTGCCAGTCGCGGCCCACGGGGCTGGGTCGTGACACTTCCCCCCTTTAGAACATTCGTCCTCGAATCATGAATTGGTCCCGTAAGGTTTTATATGAATTTTGGGGAAGTCTCTCTTATTGTTATAACATATAGGCTCATCGGTCAATCAATATGATCAAGTGAGGAGTTTAAGTTACCTATAGGCATAGGGAACAAGTAAGGGTACTTATCCTTCATCTCCTCCTCGGCTTCCCAAGTCATCTCTTCTCTATTGTTGTTTCGCCATAATACTTTGACGGAAGCCACGCCCTTAGTTCGCAACCTCCTGATCTGCCGATCAAGTATGGCTATAGGCTGCTCCTCATAGGATAACTCCTCTGTCAGCTGGACATCATCTACGGGAAATACTCTGGAAGGATTTCCTATACATTTGCGAAGCATTGACACGTCAAAGACTGGATGTACTGCTTCCAAATCAGACGGTAGGTCCAACTCGTAGGCAACCCGGCCTACCCTACGCATAATCTGATAAGGCCCACTGTACCTCAGGCTTAGCTTCCCTTTCTTGCTGAATCTCATGACACCCTTCATAGGTGATACCTTTAAGAACACCCAATCACCCACCCGAAATTCTAAATGTCGACGTCGATTATCTGCATATGATTTCTGTCGACTCTGGGCTGCCAGTAACCTCTCCTGAATAAGCTTCACTTTATCGATAGCCTGCTGAACCATGCCTGGGCCTATTAATTTAGTCTCACCAACATCAAACCAGCCAGTAGGTGACCTGCACTTCCTCCCATACAAGGCTTCATACGGTGCCATCTGAATACTCGAATGGTAGCTATTATTATAAGAAAACTCGATAAGTGGTAAATGATCATCCCAGCTACCTCTGAAATCAATAATATAGGCCCGTAATATATCTTGTAGTGTCTGTATAGTATGCTCGGCCCGTCCGTCAGTCTGAGGGTGGAATGCTGTGCTAAGACTCACTTGTGTCCCCAAATCCCTCTTGGAAGGATCTCTAGAAGTTAGCTGTAAATTGAGCTCCTCTGTCGGAAATAATAGCTATGGGGACCCCGTGAAGTCTCACTATCTCCTTGAGGTATAACTTAGCATACTCCTCAGTACTAATTCTGTCCCGGTAATTTAGTTCAAACTATTTTTCACCTTTCCTTGTCACACCCACGTTGTTGTTACTGAATTTTTACCCTTCTTATCAAGTACATGCTTGGTCTCATTCTTAACATACCAATATTCGTAGATTGCATAACTATTCTTGTACAACTTGTATAAAGTATATCCAATCTTAGTCATAGTCCTTCCTTCTCCTGGTTCATCCTGCTTTGCATATCTTAGTTGTACTAAAGCTCAGTTGCGGTCTATCTTGTCATGCTCCTTTCCCTTCCTCTATTCACCATTTGAGGAGATTTCCTATCCTTTCTTCTTTGCTACTTATAAGTTACAGTATCATTAGAAAGTAACCCCATTGCCAACGTCTTAACCTCTATTCCAGTATTACATTGCTATCCCTTATAATATCTCTTAAGTTACTCGTTATCATTTTCTTCCTTTTTATAAGCATCCACTTTCTAATGTCGTATTTTCCCGAATCTTTACCAATAATTCTCAGCACTGTCTCAAATACCATCCTGAATTCTATCCATTGATTGTTGGCTTTCAGATCTTATTAACTTGTTTCGGCAAGAGATCTCACCTGAAATTTAAGTATCCATATCAAATATATTGTAGTCTCAATTGTTCCCATCTTATACTTGCATTTCTTTTTGTCCGCTTCACCCTTTAAAGGTGTACCTATACCAGTATCCGTTTATATTCCGCTCTATGTCCCTATCTCTAATCTCAAATTCACTCGATCCTTTTTTCCTATTTACTTGGTATATTGTACCATACTCACGTCTTTCTCTATAACTTATAACTTGATTATCCACGTACGGAACCTTAATCAAAGTCAGGAAGCGACGAGAACCTTTCGATGTATAGTACAAAATCTTATTTGACAATTTGTACTCGAGTAATGTAATCAATGTAGCAATTAACCCAAGGCCACATTCCACTTACTCCAATCCATAATTAACTAGTACTTGTTGTCATTCCAAATTCTCAATTAGGTAGCGTTTATATTCTGATGATAAGTATCCAAGGCTCTCTTGTAAAATTATTTTTATCCCAACCTGTATCGTCTGTTTCCTGTAATAAATTTACCTAGCATTATTTGTTCCTCTGGCTTATAGTCCTTGTCCTTCACGAATTTCACTGTTTCCGAGGTAAAGTCATGTATATGCAGCACTCCTTTATGTCTTATGCTCTTTACTTTTGTTGTGTACCCAACACTGACTTCTAACTTACTTAAAATCATATCAAGTTCGTCTTAATAGTGGTCTTGTCTTATCACCTTGTCTCCGCATTACACCTTTAATTTCGTAGCTATATTTTTCCCTTTTATTTTATACCCGTACTCAATTAATTACGTTTGTCTTGAGTGCTTCCTTTAGTATTCCTTTCATTTCTCCAGTCCATGTCCATCTTTTATTATGTGCACGAGGAATTTCATGCTACTCCTGTATCCTTCAGAAAACACTACTTCTACATAACCCCTTTTTCATTGTCAAAACATATTCTGTTCATCCTTATTTGTTCTTATCATACTAGTCATTTCTGGCATTCATTCTGTCTCATTGCTCATCTTCCCTTAGTTCGGTCTTTCACAATTCTGTTGCTTATATTGCTCATATTCTCAGCTATACACGTCATAACACATCACTACACTGTAATCCCACTCGCTTTCTTCTTATCTTCTTTCTTCTATTAACTCCTTCTCTTCGTGTGCTCTCTTTCACTTTCGTTACCACTTGATCTCTATTCTTAACTTTCCCTATAGGACTTGTAGGTCTTTCTTATTCGTTCTATACCTTGCCTTTCCATTTCATATTTGCCTTTATACCTTAGTCGCATAGATCACGTCATATCTTTTAGTCACTTCCTCACCGGGCTTTACTCATTCTTATAACAATCCTCCAAACCACCATAATAAGGGGAACTAGAATCCGACTAGCATCACGGGGCTCCTAATGCTTGATTTACATAGTTTACCTCTAGATTTGTTCTTGGGTCGTGAGCGAACCATTTAGTTCATAAATTACTTACTGTATGCTTCATACTCTTCGAATAAAAGTGAAACTTAACTGCTAGACGTTTTTGTTCTTCAACACGAGCTTTTTTTGAGGTAAAATGCGGCTGGAAAGTATCTGGTCCGTTCAAATGAATTCCAAACTTTGCTACTCATATTTGCTTCTTCGAAATCAAATTTTCCAAATAGGAATGATGACCCTTACGGTTGACATGGAGGGTATCTCTTAAATCCTTACTTCAACATGATTAATTTACCATATTAATGTCGACCTCATATTTACTATTATTATCAATTCAACCGTTAACTTTATTTCTCGAAGTCAGACGTACTTGCGACTTAGTTAAATCTTATCATTATTGTTGACATGACCTTTCAAAAATATTACGAACTTATATGTCATTCTCTTTTTATTTCTAAGAAAATTTTGGCAGAGTTTCCCCTATATTTCTTGTTATCTCGAAACCTGCACACAGGAAATAACAACAATGCCTCACAGGGCCAACACACACATATATATTATATCGTATCGTGGCCGCACAGGGCTTCCTAGATCAGTCACAGGGTGAAAATGACGAACTTACCTCGTGTATCCAACTCAAACTGTACCTGTCACAGTTTCCTATTTATTTTCCTTTCAATCTTTAACTACAGGTTTCAAACATACCTGCAGCATTCATACTATGTCTAATATATATTCTGCATACAGCCACTGATTCCTTTAGCTTTTTCTGTGCACACTTTCTAACTGCACTTGTTTACAATATATATATATATATATATATATATATATATATATATATATATATATATATATATATATATATATATATATATATATATATACATTCAACCCATTTTCTTGCTATACTTGCCATAACTCACCGTAATGATGGCCAGTTTGCCATTCCGTATATACAAATTCTCATTATGTAACCTTGATATCCAACTTTCACCTATACGTACAACTATTTTCCATCTTAGATTTGAAAATCCCCACGATGATGGGAACACCTTGGTCACTGTTACTCGTAAATATTTGGTTGTCGACCTCTTTGATTTCTGCTCGCCACTATTAGGTAACAATCTATAGCAAATGCACATACATAGCAAATTTCAATAAGGTCTCATATACCTGTAGTCGATCGGTCTCTAGTTCGATCTGGTGATCTACAAGGCGAAGTGTGGTCCTTGTCATCATCTGCCCGCCATCTACTCGTCTGGCCTTCATCACCTTCCTCATCGGAGTCCAGGGAATGTAGATAACCAGGCAACTCCTGGTTTATTGACGACTAGGATAGGGGGCTGGAGTAATCTGTAACGCTTACCAGGGTAACCGGTCTAACGTGGTGTCCTGCCATAGGAGCAATTGGTACGGCCTCGGGGACCGCCTCCCCAGATATCAAAAACTCTGGAGGAATTGTCGCTGGGTCCTCCGATGGGTCAGTCTCGATAGAATAACTGAGGCTCCTCCTACTCGATCCTGGAGCTTAGGGTCCTGAATTTACCCTAGGGGCCTTCTTAGCACCCCCACTATCTAAAGCTGGCCTCTTCATCTTTCGCAATTCCGCACCTACCTACAGGAAAAGAGGTCAGAAATAATCTTTCCTAGACTTTGGCTCTATCGCACGATCTAAGACAGAAGGAGAGATAATATCCTAAATGTCCTGTAGCCTCCTGTTTATAGATGTGGTGCACAACACACCGATAAACAAAACTCTACTAGACACGGCCTGTAGACACTCCGGGGATGAACTGCTCTGATATCACTTTTGTCACGACCCAGCCCCGTGGGCCATGACTAGTTCCCGAGCTGGACACCCATATGTACCTGTCAAACATAATCGGACTGATACTATAGGTCCTCAATCAATCACATCGTAATAACATACGCAAGCCGACGAGGCTGCCACTGTATATATCATTATACTACGCAAGCCTACAAGGCTGCTACAACGACAGAACATCCACATTAACTATATAGACACAGCTGATCAAATCTGTATACAACCCACATACATGTCTACAGACCTCTAAGAGTTTCAACAGTGAAATATGACGGGACAGGGCCCCGTCGTAACCCTAGACTAATATATATATATATATATATATATATATATATATATATATATATATATATATATATACATCAGAAGGTTTGTACCAAAATCTAGGCTCCGGAATGACGGAGCTCTCCAAGACAGCTGAAAGGGAATCCTAAGCTGGGGGACAACCAAATCGAGCATCTATACCTGCGCGCATGAAACGCAGCCCCCCGATGAAAGGGGGTCAGTACGGAATATGTACTGAGTATATAAACCATGAAATACAGTAAGAAGGATCATAACTAAAATAAGGAGTACAGAGACAAGTACAATGTCGAGAATACAACAACTGCCCTTTTGAAACATAAATCATGCATGTCAATATCATATATCATACCCGGCCCATTATGGGACTCGGTGAACATGGTCGCCACCCCGTCTTTAGAGCCATAACACAACATAACTCCATAAACACATCATAACGCCATAACACAGCATAACTCCATAAACACATCATAACGCCACAACACAACATAACTCCACAAACACAGCATAACGCCATAACACGACATAACTCCATTATATATATATATATATATATATATATATATATATATATATATATATATATATATATATATATATATATCATATTCCGGCCCTCTAGTGAGGGACTCGATGAACAATGCAGTGAGACTGTGCACGATAACATACCCGGCCCGGGACTCGGTGAAAGACATATTGAGGCATGCACGAGCAGAGTAGTGAGCAACCATATGCAATTTAAAACATTATCAAGACTCAAACAGAATAAGAAGAAGGGATTTACACCTGAGTATCAATAGCAACAATCATATCAAATATCCCTCGAACGTCATCATAAATAATATCAAAGAGACTTAGTGTTATATCCCGTAATATTATACGTCGAGTTATTCGCAAAATAATCGACTCAAGTTAAAGACGGGATCATTTTCGGGCACGAAGTAAAAATCTTTAATTTTCGGTTTCTATTAGAACATGAATTGTTTATAAATTTTACTTAGTGTAAAAATATTAATGGAAAGTTGGGATTAATTTACCATGATTAGATTATTAAGTGGGGATTAGTGATTAATTAATCTAATTATCGAAAAGTGGGCCCCACGACACGTGGCGAGATTTGGTTGGACTTGAATAAAGATGGACACATGTCATGAAAATTGACACATGTCCACTTTGTAAAGATAATATATATAAGTATAAGTGGATGACTAAGTCATCACATATTCCACAAATTAATCTTGCAAATTAGGTCTTAGAGAGAGGGGCTCTCAAGCTTAGAGAGAGAGAGAGAAGTTCCCGGCGCCACTGTTCACGGCGCCACTGTTCACGCCGCCGCACTGTTCACGCGCCACTGTTCACAGCCAGCTGCTGTTTGCTTCCATTAAAATACCAAATCCTACCTTGAATTGAAGGAGAAGAGATGACCATCCATGGCTGCCAAGTTCTCGGCCATGGCAGCCCTTGATTGCCTCAAGTATTGCAAGAAAAAATCAAGGTTTTAAGGTAAGGATTGATTCCATCTTGCATGTTTTGTGATGCCTTGATCCTTGCTCAATTTGCTGGAAGTGAAATCTGTAAAAATGAAAGCTCAAATCATGCTGGAATGTATATTAGTTTCATGGGCTGTTTTAATTAAAAATGGTGAATTAATTTTGGTTGTGGTTGTCATGGAGTTATGTGTGTTGATGTTGAAGAATGGTTGAAGCCATGAAATTATGTATCTTGATGTTGAAGCATAGTTGTAACTTGGTGAACATGAATTGCATGAATGAAATTATGTATGTTGGTGTTGGAATGTTGTTGAATGCCGTAGGGGCGGTTTTAATTGAAATTGATGGACTGATTTGAATTGATATTTTGGTTGTTGTAATCATGGATTATGTGATGAGAATGAAGGAATTTAATGGTTAGAGTTGGAGTTAAAATTGTTGTGGGTTGTTGTAAGGATTATAGAGATAATAATGTGGTTTACTTGCATATGAATAGATGATGTGGTGTCGTGTGGCTGCTGTGGTATTTCCCTGAAATTTGCTGAAAAGATTGCATGAAATAAGGTATAAGAAGTGTATATGGGCTGCTTGGTGTATTGTAAGCGTTCGTTAAAATTTCGGGCATCGTTATGTTATAGTTGGGGGCTGTTTTGATATGTTGTTGTTCTTGTTGAAATAAAAGAATTGAAGATATTGTTGTGTCCATATGTTATTGTTGGTATTTCTGTGTCAACAGGAGAGCAATTGAAAATTCGGATAGGCGAATATATAGGGGAAATGCTGCCGAAATTTCTGTAGACAAGTACTGGTTAGAATTGGATTTCTAAGTACTTGTAGCAAATATTTGGTAATTGATAATATTATTGTAGATATTGGAGAGCCCGAGACTTGAGTCGGGATTTGGTTAGCGAGCGATTGAGGTATGTAACGCCTACCTTTCTTTCTTTTGGCATGACCTTTTTGGAATGAACAAATAACGTATAAGTATGCTCCTAAAGAAAATCCTATTCTTAGAGCCACTAGGATGGCTAACATCTTTGACTTCCATAAGCTATTCCATATGGCTAGATACATATTTTATGATGTTCAAAGATCCTATTTGTTATGTTCCGAATGTTGTTCGAAAGAAAGAAAAACGAGAAGACTAAGGCCTTTGATGAATATTTCGACATGAAAATATGGTCTTAAAGTCCCCATTTGATTTGATACATAATGTTATCCGCAAGTTTCCTAGTATGATTATGTGATCCGTAATGATGTCCGAAAAACATTTGATACGGCTAAAGTTTTGGATACATATATTTTGATACATACATATGATCTTAAAGACTCCATTTGATTTGCTCCATAGTAATGGTTGAAAGTTCCCCTAATATGAATGTCACTTGAAATTCCGAAAAGAGTTTCTGAAATGCTTTTAGAAAGTTCTGTACTTCAAAAGTTTGTAACTTTCGTATACTAACTCCGATTGACCCGAAACTGATTTCTGAGCCGTCGGATGCAGTAAATATATTTGTTCATCGGGTTTTGAATTTTTTTTTTTATTATGCATATGGTTTCCGCACTACTCTGCTCGTGCCTACTACTAGATATTGTTCGCCAGATCCCGGGCCGGTTTTGTGATCGTGCGCACCATGTATATTCGGCAGTATGATGTGTTACGGTTCCCGAGTTCCTCGTCATACGGCCGGGTACCACTTATATACGGCGTTATGATGTGATATGGCATATGATATGTTTTGATGTTGTGATATGATATGATGATATGATATGTTCAGGGATTTTACGGAGATTTGAAACCTTCTGGAGTATGATGTGTTGTGGCGCCAGCGTCGGAGTGGCGACCACGTTCCTGAGCCTTATGCATGATTTTTATTTGCATTACTTATGTTTTTAAAACAGGTTTGATATACTGGTTCTGTAACCGCTTTCCATACTCTTTATTTCAGTTCTGATTTGGATTACTCTACCTCATGCTTTACATACTCAGTACATATTTCGTACTGACCCCCTTTCTTCGGGGGTTGTGTTTCATGCTCGCAGGTACAAACATTCGTTTTTGTGATCCTCCAGTATAGGATTCATATTCTGCCACTTGGAGTACTCCTTTTGATTCAGAGCTAATATTTTGGTACATATCTTCTGTTATACACGTTCTGTATATGTATGGCTGTTTGGGTATGGCGGGGCCCTATCCCGTCATATGTTTCTGTTATGTTTTGTAGAGGCCTGTAGTCATATGTGTTGGTCATGGGTCATGTTTGTTCGTTTCTGTTTATGATCTGTGCCTTAAGCAGTCCCGGTTGCTGTTATGGCCAAAACGGCCCATATGTTTGTATATCTGGGCAATGTGTATTCCGCCAGCCTACCGGATTTGATATGATATTTCTGTACGGGAAACCGCTTAAGATGACATTTGTTCTTAGTATCTGTTGGAAATAAAGTATGTTAAGTCTGAATAAATCTTTGATATGTCGATTTGGTACGTAAGTCAGTTTGGGTGTCCAAATAGGACACTAGTCACGGCCCACGGGGCAGGGTCGTGACACATAGGAACCATAGACATACGTCAATATAGTATGAAACAGCTTATATAAGTCAAGGACATCAGTTGTCGTAGAGTTTCTAGGAATAGGAGCTTATATATATCGACTATTATCCACGTATAGGAAACTGGAGAGGGAAGCTCAATCACTTAAGAGTTCTAACATCAAGAAGTGAATAAGATTCATGAATCACACTCAAGATTTATGAATAGGATTACCCCAAAGCTCATATCATTCATGTTTAAATCTAAGACATGCCAAAGGAAAGAAAGGACAGTTTTACATACCTGTTAACGACTAATCGCAAACCCATTCGCCTATTTAATATAAAAGTAACGCTATCGTTAGTACTATACTTTCTAGTTCGTAATTCCGCAGCTCATCACTTATAGAACTTATTCTTTAACTCATACTTTCTCGTTTAGGGTTTTTCATTAGTTAAGGACTTAACGAAAATCGAGCAACATTTCCCCTATAATATCGCCTAACCTGAATTTTCAATTATTCTCCTGTTATCACAGAAATACCAACAATAGAGATATACATACAAAATTCTTACAATTCAGCCCATAACAATTCTAACAACCCAACAACTTTTCTGAATCCATTTCAACCCACAATCTCATATAACAACAATTTTATGCATTTTCTTACTTCCAATTTCGTCCAATCCAATTTTAATAATTTCATTACAAAACTATTAACACAATTACACCACAAAATAAGAAAATCTTACCTAAATTTTCTCGGGGGAATTTCTACGCTCAATTGCTCCAATTTTACAATTTCTTCTTCCCCAACTTAATATCCAATGTTCCTATCACCTCCTTGAACTTGTAATGCACTTGAAACTAGATCAAAGCATTCAAGAATCAAAATTTTCTTCAACACCATGGCTGGCCGAGAGCAGCCATGGATGACTTGTGATTTTTCTTAAGCTAATTTTCTTGAAAATGAAATCAAAGTGTAAATTTGCTCACTATTATTCATATATATATGTTTGTTTATAGGGTGACACGTGCCCACTCCCTTGTGACTCACTAATCCACTTCTTGAATATTTTTTTTATTTAATACAGGTGGGGCCCACTATAGTAATTAGGCTTAATTAATTTTAATTAATCCCTAATTCTTACTTAGAAATATAATCACAATTAATTAGTCCCTAATCTCTAATAATATTTCTATGCTAAATAAAATTTATAAACAATTTATGTTTTAATTAAAAATTGAAAATTAAAGGCTCCTATTTCGTATCCGAAAATGAACCCGTCTTTAACTTGAGTCGATTCTCTTGCGAATAACTCGACGTATCAAAATACGGGATATAACAAGTCTACTGACCCAAAATAAGTATCCAAAGTCCTTTGGCGAATCCACGACTCTTTGTTCAAACTGATTTCACTTATCCTCAAATAACCCTTTGAAATATACACCGCGACTTGAATTAGTTAACATCCACCGCTAATCGTAGAACCTTTTGAGCCAAATCCATATTTACATTATCCATAAGTATATCCCAAGTAGTCAAATCTTCACACTCATCCCTCGCTAGATTCATTCCTATTAATTGATCAATGTCTCTTATAGAAACCTATGATGTAGTCAACTTACTGATAAATTTACGTCCCTTCATAGGTAGAGTAGTCTCGCAAAACTGACTAGTTTGTAGCTCAAAATAACCCCTTACCATTAAACCAACAAGATATCATGCAAACCCGACCTTTACTAAAGGGTGATACCTGATCATTTCCAAAATAGTCAATCATTTATAATCACTAAATTCAAGATGAGCACATCCACCACTTATGCTCGTCTCGTAACTAAGAATGATCCATTCGAATTCCTTTCATACACCTCTATACCGTCGAGTAACTGAAGACCCCTCACACGCACCCCAAAACAAAGTCCTTATCACGGTGGCACACCTCGTACCATGCAACACGACTTCACATCCCGTCGCTCATGTCCGAACCTAAAAACGTGTTGTCACGACCCGATTAGGGGCCATGACGGGTACCCGGGTCTAACCACCGAGCACCGCTCATACCATTACTCATCGTACTCATCCAACGTTCATTCATTAATTTTATACTCAAATCATAGGAAAACCTTTTTTCATTTGGAAACACAATTACTTTTATATACATAATCCCTTCGGCTATCAAAATAATATATATATATATATATAATAAGGACGTCATGAGACCACACTACCCACACATGCGTATCTACGAGCCTCTACTAGAGTACTAGACATATGGTTGGGACAGGAACCCGTCGTGCCCAAAATACATATATGTACACAAAAGAATAAACCAAATAGCACCTCCGGAGTAATGGAGTGCTCCTGTAAATCTGCTGATAACTTCTACGAGTCTGGATCACCTCCCTGTCAACCTGTGGGCATGAACACAGCGTCCAAAGAAAACAGACGTCAGTACGAACATTGTACTGAGTATGTAAGGCATGAATGAAGTGAACATAATAGAGAAATCATAACTCACAAGATGAAGATATAACCTGCGTAACTTTTAAGGGTGGATACGTTGCATATATATATATATATATATATATATATATATAATCATAGTACATGTATCATCATAGTGCATACATCATCGTATCATATAAATCATCATCATTAACCCGCGTCCGGGTAACCATCATATGCCGCCCACTAGTGGTGTCATGCCCGGCCCTCTAGGCTCGGTATAAACATAGCAGCCCACCTTAGCGGTGACATGTCCGGCCATTTCGGCACGCTGAAATCGTATGCAGTCCGCCTTCACGGTGACATGCCCGGCCAACTAGAGACGGTGGAATCGTATCGTCATATAATCAACATAAACTCATCATTATTACACATCTCATAGGCATATCATAATCTTATCATAACTTAACATCATCATACATTCATCATTAATCCTACATTAAAACTTGGAGGTAACCATGGCTATGTCGGGGTGACATGAGGTCGTGAACCCCCGACTACGTTATGGAGTGGTCATAATTGTCATGTCTCACCTTGGAGGGACTAGCAGATTAAGGTGAGTGTACACAAGGAAAATCATCAATGGAACTATACTTTGGATCATTAGCTTCATGGACATCTTATGTTACTCTAGGATTCTTTATATTTAAACTCATCATCGTCATTATCTTGGTCAGATCATATTTCTTCCTTTTTCATATGCGTATGTAGCTTTTTATAGTCATGGACTCATAATTCCCGTTATTTAGAAAGATCATGGAAGAATGGGAAGATTCATGCCATAGGAGTCATGCCTTAGAAGGAAAGGATTAGCCTTACATACCTCTTTCATTTAGCTATTCTATCGTTTGATCGTTCTTCTTCGTTGCCCGCGTTTCTACCTTCAAGAAAGTTCATACTCATATTAGATAATCGATAACATAAGCGTGTTTGAACTAAAGCTAGGGAAATTTGGGCAGCATTTCCTTTGTTTCTACTACTTTCTCTATATCATATATCAACCTCGAAACGTCAATAATAACATTCATAATATCATCATCAACAACTTTTATGAAATTCATCATTATCCAATCCCCACAATTTTCTCTCAAGGTCATCTATAATCATGATCATAATGCAATATTACATTCTTTCTCATCTAATTTTTCTATCATACTCGTATCATCCTTCATAACGTAATTACAATCACAACATATCAATATTCATGATTCACTCCAAACTACTACTCTAAATAACACTATTCCCACATTCATGACCCATTTTCTATATCCTTCTACAATCCAAGTATTTCTACTTTTCAATACCTTAAACAACATGGAATAATAATAAAACTCACATTTGAATGTGTAGGAACGGGTTTTGGTTGGTGTTGCTTCACTTGGAGAAAACCCTTGCTTCAATTCCAAAGGAAATTTCCAACTTCCATAACCCTAGCAAGCTTCCATATGCTTGATTTCCCTTGAATATTAGTGTTTGATATTTGGTTTTCCTTGATTTTATGTTGAAGAAGTGTATGGAATAGTCTAGAAGTTTGGAGAGAAGTGGAGAAGTGGAAAGAATGAGAAAATAAAAATGGGAACATGTATTTATGCCTGCAACTTAATCAGCCCGTCGGGCATTATACGGACCACTTATACGGTCCATATAACATTGTACGGTCCGTATAAGTGTCTGTCGTTCACCACCATGGAAAACATTCTTCCTGTTGGGTTATACGGACCCTTAGACGGTCTGCCTAAAGTTCCACAGTCCGTCTAAGGTGGTCGTGTAACTCACACCTTTTCCGAAGTTGTCCTCGTCGTTTCGTTTGATCTCCAATCCTTATACAACCTTCTTAACACTTGTTTAATACTTCATTAATGATCTACACATCCCTATAACTCGTCCTCAAGGCCTTAACAAACAATTCTTGACGCAATAATTTACGAAACCTTTCCTAAACCCCACTTATACTCCACCTGTCCTTGTCAATCCTTATTTCATCAATTCATATGACTTCAAAATCTTAACGTATGCTTTCTAAGAATACTAAATATTCGTCTTATAGTCTTAAAAACTTCCTGTTATCCTTAAGCTCGCATTGGTTCATTCACTACACGATGAAATGAAATTTTCAAGGTGTAACACTCTTCCCCCCTTTTGGAACATTCGTTCTTGAATGTTAAGCACTCGGGAAATCTACGAAAATTTCGCCAGTGTTTCCCCTGTAATATTGTTACACCTTGGAAAATTCCCCGTTAGTGTATAGTGAATAAGCTAGCGAAGTACATGACGTATACGATGATATGATAAGTAAGAGATAGCATTTGATGATCTTAATCGAGATTCGAAGACGATTGACTAAAAGGAAGAAGTTTGGCAAAGAAAGTAAAGGATATGTTATGTGTCGAGTAGGAATTATGGACGACGAGTCGATGAGGGCATAATGATGTCTTAGATATGAGTAATAACGTCCCTTAGATTGGTATTGAAGTGTTGAACAAGTGTTAAGAAGGTTCCATAAGGATCGGAGATCAAACGAGTCGACGAGAACAAGTCCCGGATAGCTGGACATTATACGGCCAGACATACTGGCCGTATAAAATCTACGGACCGTATGTCCAACCGTAGATTCAGCCCAGAATGGCATACTTCACTGGACCAAACATACGGTCCAACATACGGTCAGTGAAAAATATACGGACCGTATGTTGGTCCGTATAAGTTGGTCGGGACAGCTTTTGTGAATAAATATAAGGGACCTCTCTCATTTCATTTTCATTTCATTTTCACTCCACAAGTCAAGAAAACTCTAGAACACTCTCTAATATTCATCCACAAGAAAAATAAAAGGATATCCATGATCAACTACTTCAATCCATGAAAACCAGTGTGTGAAACTTAGTAAAAGTTCATCTACCTCAAGGAAACCCAAGGGAAGTGAAATATGATTTTGGTGCTAGAAGAGTATTTCCAATAAAGGCTTGTTCATTCATCATCTAAGGCATGTTTCATGACCATACAATGTTTTTAAGGTATTGGAAGGCTAAGACACTTGAATTGTAGAAAGACATAGAAAATGGGTCATAAATGAGTGAATAGTGATTGGGATGAATGATGAATTTTGTTATGTTGTGATCGTGAATACGTTATAAATGACATTTAGACCATGGAATAAGTATTATATGTGAGAAAACGCGATAGGGGGTCATGACCATAATTGGGGAGAAATTGAAGGGAAATGGTGAATTGTAGTAAATGTAGATAAATGATGATTGTCGTGTGCGATATTGTGAATGTTGATATTAACATTTGGGAGTTGATACAGAACATGGGAAAAGTAGTATAAACAAAGGAAATGCTGCCCAATTTTCTCTAGCGTTAGTAAGTCCGTTCTTATAATTGTTAGCTAATGTCGATACAAATTCTCTTGAAGGTAGAACGTGGGCATTAAAGGAGAACAAGAAAGTGATAGACTAGTTAAATGACAAAGGTATGTAAGGCTAATCCCTTCCTTTAAAGGCATGAATCTTCCAAGTTTTTCCATGATCCTCCTATATGATGGAGCTTATGAGTTCGTAAATGCACCAAATTACATTCGAGCATGATAATGATGATGATGAGTTAAAGTATAGAGATTCGACAGTTCATGACATGATGATCCTATAACGTTAATGAAGTCATTATTGTTAACACTCACCTTATGCACTATTTCCTTCAAGGTGAGACAAAATACTCATAAATGTTCATAATATAATCGGGGGTTCACGACCTTACGTCACCCCGACATAGCCATGGTTGCCTTCAAAGCCTAATGTATGCTCCTAATGATGAGATGATCAATAATGCTAGCTTGTAATATGCCTATGTAATGTATGAAAATATCAAGCTATGATAAGATTATGATATGTTCATGAGATGTGTAATAATGATGGACGAAGATTGACTATATGACGATACGATTCCACCGTGCCTAGATGGTCGGGCATGTCACCGCTAAGGCGGGCTGCATATGATTCCACCGTGCCTAAATGGCCGGGCATGTCACCGCTAAGGCGGGCTGCTATGTTTACACCGAGCCTAGAGAGCCGGGCATGATCACCACTAGTGGGCGGCATATGATGGTTACCCGGACGCGGGTTAACGACGAGGATTATGATGTGATGATATATGTGATGTGATGACACATGTACTATGATTATGTAAAACATGATATATGTGCGAAATGTATTTGCCCATGACACTCATGCAGGTTATATCATTCTCTTATGGCTCACGATCCCTCTATTACATTTATTTCATTCTTGTCTTACATACTCAATACAATGTTCGTACTGACATCCGTTTTCTTTAGACGCTGTGTTCATGCCCACAAGAAGACATGGAGATGAGCTTGAACCGGACTCCTAAGAGCTGTTAGCCGATTGAAAGCACTCCTTTGTTCCGGAGGTGCTTGATTATTCTTCTGTGTACATTTGTATATGTTGGGCACGACGGGGTCCTGTCCCGTCTCTACGTCTAGCACTCCAGTAGAGGATCGTAGATACGCAGTGTGGGTTATGTGGTCTCACGAGGTTGCCATTATGTATAATATTTTGATAGCCTAAAGGCTTATGTATATAAAAGTATTATGTTTTGAAATGAGAAATGATTTTTCTTATAATTTGGGTATGAAGTTGATAAAGGAACGTTGAATGAGTATAATGAATAATAGAACGAGCGGTGCTCGGTGGTTAGCCCCGGGTACCCGTCGCTGCCCCTAACTGGGTCGTGACAAATATGGCAATACCATCTTGTCACAATAGCCCACAATAATATTGCCTCACAGGGCCACAACATAATAGCAATATAAGTTGGCCACACACGACCCATATGCAAAAAAAGAAAACATACATACCTCATAATCTTGGTGTTGCATCTTGGCTCTCTTCCGGGGGCTGAAATAAGTGCGGGTATTTTGATTTCATACTCTCTTCTGCTTCCCAAGTCATTTCTTCTCGGTTTTTATTTTGCCATAAGACTTTAACTGAGGCTACTTCCTTATTTCGAAGTCTCCGTACTTGCCTGTCTAATATGGCAATGGGCACTTCTTCATAGACTAGCTTTTTTGTCACTTGAACATCATCTATTGGGACAATCCTCGTAGGGTCTCCAACACACTTGCGGAGCATTGAGACATGGAAAACTGGATGGACTGATCCAAGTTCTGGAGGCAAGTCCAATTCATAAGCTACTTGACCCACCTTGCGGATAATCTTATAAGGTCCAATATATCGAGGATCATACTATCTACCAGCTAGTGCCCAAGACATGGCATCAGACCAACTATACAACTTAAATTGCACAAGTTCCCATAACATGTCACCGGTACCCGATACAAGTGCTCGTCACCTCACGAGTATCGGGACCCCCTTATTATCCCCGTTACACCCTCTTATTTAGTCCAATTTATCAACTACAACACTTAAATTTTATAGTCTCAACATGTCTGGTAAGAAATCCAGCCAAATCACAGTAGGGCCTTGCCCTTCTGTATCGCTGTCGAACGGTCCTAATCTATTCAAATAAGTATTCTACGTAAGAATATGAGTCAAACGATACCAATAATTCTTTATAAACAATTTAGGTTTAGAAATTCAACCCAAAAACCCCATTTCAAACCCCAAAGGTCAAATCAATAATTTCATTGCAAAATCGGGTTTAATATAGTCAAAATTGTACTCTACAAGTTAAAACGAATCCAATGATGCCCATATTGCTATACTTTGATTCGGAACCCAAAAAGGCAACCCCGAGCCCACAAGGGCAAACTTGGAATTTAATTTGAAAATTGGTTTACCCATAGCTTAAGTAGTCTAAATCCAGAAAACTCATTCAAAAAGCCATCATCTTGATCCTTAAATCCATGATTTACCACTTTTCAACTTTTGGGTTCAAAACCCTAATTTCTACAATCCTAACACGGATATAAACGATTAACAACAAATATAATCATGAGGTAACACCAAAATAAAGGTTAGCTACTTACCTGCTCATTGAGACAAGAAGAACGCCGCAAAAATCACCTCAAACGGAGCTCTAGAACTCAAGATATGCTCAAAGTAAAAAATGAATGCAGTCTGATTTTTAATGCACAACGATTTTCGTACCCACGGCCAAAATCCCGCACCTGCGCCCTACCACCTGTCATTTCCATACCTTCAGACCATTTTCTGCACCTGCAGGGTCGCAGGTGCGGATCCCACCTCGCAGGTGCGATGCACCAGCACAAGCAACTTGTTCCGACACTAAATTTGGCATAACTCCCTCATACGTTGTCTGAATTCGACGATTCTTTTTTCTATGGCTTCATAATTACGATATGGATATAACGGTTCAATAAAAACACAAGCACGAAGTTTGTTTGATCAATATGAAGGTTGTTTGATCAATATGATACCCCTTATGGCCAAAGACACTACGCCGAAAACATCGAATACGAGCGCGACACAACCCAAATCCATCTGAAACTCATCGGAAGCTAACCAAAATTTGTGGGCAAGTTCAAAGTAATCATACGAACCTTCTCAAACTCTCAAAACATCCAAACGGGGTCGTCTTGACCAGGTGTTGACCGTGGTCAACTCTAAATCATCTCAAAAGTTAGTTTCTCAACCAACCACCTAATCCACACCCGAACCTCTTGGGAACCGAACCAATGACTCCTCTAAGTCATAAAACACATTCTGAACCTAATGGAATTGATAAAACTTTGAAAAAGACTCATTTACCCCTAAAGTTGACTTTGGTTAAACTTCTTCATTTCTTAACTTAAGAATTTCCAAAATATCATTTTCCTTACCCAAAACTCATCTTAAAGCTTAGATAATCAATTGATCCATTCCAGCAAATTATAAACATCAATACAAAGCTAATGGAAACATCAAATTTCCAATCAGGGTCATATTTCTTCCCGTCACCATCTTTTCACCATAAATAGGCATATTTAATGCTCAAACCGATTTAATTGTCAAAAACTAACCAAATGAACTCTAAAATTAGCTTCGTCAATTTCTAAAGTCATGAATAATATTTCAAATCTAGGGGAATCTTCAAATGTCCAATCAGAGCATGTTTTCCCAAAATACATAATTTATCTAAATAATTGAATGCCTGAATTTCCAAAGTGAAACCATCTCCCAAATGTACCAAATGACATCCGTTTGACTTCAAATTTTGCAAGCAAGTCAAAATAATTATTACGGAACTTCTCGAATATACGATACGCAAAACAAAACATTAGTTCTCAAAACGATCGATCGAGTCGTTATAGTGATTGAGGTATGTCTATCCTTCACTTATTGGTATTATGTTGGACAGAGGAAAGAACTTGACTTGTTATTGATATCGAG
This sequence comes from Lycium barbarum, assembly GCF_019175385.1. Classification (NCBI taxonomy): domain Eukaryota; kingdom Viridiplantae; phylum Streptophyta; class Magnoliopsida; order Solanales; family Solanaceae; genus Lycium; species Lycium barbarum. Next base: position 104,013,998 of record NC_083338.1, on the reverse strand, counting down.
AGATGTGTCCATGTATGGCATGATTAATTTGATATGTTGTCATCATTCATTTATATTATGCAGTATACCCAATCTTATCTTTCATGATACTCTAATATGAATAATTAGTGATTTATTCATGGTTGTGGACCCGTATCTATCACGACCCAACCGGAGGGCCGTGAAGGGAACCCGGAGCTAACCTACCAAACACCTCCTGTCTTACATTTCGTAATCTATACCTAACTGGACCACAAAAATAACTCATAAATACCATAATCTGCAAGGGACACGAGTCTAAGAGATATATGCACATCTATATACTTACTAGTAAACTATGCCCCTATATACAAGCCGACAAGGCTGCCAAAAATGATATACAAAATATGAACTGAAGAGGACATAGAACATTTAACTATACACATCTCTATATGAGCCTCTAAATGGAGTGCAAAAGATCATAAAGATGGGACAGGACCTTGCCATGCCCATATATACACAAAAGAATAGTACCAGCTAAATTGTAGCACCGAAACAAGCGGAGCTGTTATACCTCGGAAAAATTCATGTTATTGCACGGTGAATAGATTAACGCAGGGAAAGAAGTATAGGATGTTTCTACAAGTAAAAACTACCACTTAATGGTTCCCATTAAGATTCCAAAGACGTTTGAGGCAAGAGAAGAAAGTTCGTTAGGAAAGGCGAAGTATGTGTTGTGTTTCGGAAAGGATCTAAAAAGTACCGAGTTAATACTGACTTAATGATGTCTTAAAGAAGAGTTATAACGCCCCTTAGATTGTTGATGATGTGTTAAATAAGTGTTAAGAAGGTTCCATAAGGATTGGAAGAAAAACGAGTCGATGAGGACAAGCTTCGAAACACAGTGGATTGTACGGCTCACTATACGGACCCTATAAAAGATACGACCCGTATCTATGACCGTATAACCTGCCCAAAATTGGGGTCTCCACTGGAACCAATGTACGGTCACACATACAGCCTATATAAATTATATGGACCGTATGTGTGTCCGTATAACTGGGTCGGGACAGTTTTTTAAGTTTTATAAAAGAGGACCCAAAGTTCATATTTCATTTCCCATTTTCTCTCCACTCCTCAAGAAGTCTCTAGGAATCTTTGCATCCTTCATCTACAGGAATCCAAGAGAAATTAAGGATCAATTTCATCAAACCAAGGGAATCAAGTGCAAGAAGCTCTCTAGGGTTGCTTGGAGTCAAGAAAACTTTGTGGATTGAAGCTAAGGTTTTTCTTCAAGTGAAGTATTTTCCTACAAAGGATATCCCTACACTATCAAAGGTAATTTTTATGACCAATTCATGTTATTTAGAGTATCGAGGGGTTGAAAGGCTTGGATTAGGGAAGGACATAGAAAATGGGTCACAAATATGAGAATAGTCGCATTTGTGTGCAATTGATTAATATGAATCATGATTCATTATATGTTACGAGTATAGTTATGTTATAAATGATATTATGAGTATGGAAGAAACATTATATGAGGATGAAAATGTTGTAGTATGACCATGGTTATGGAGGCCCTCGAAATGAAAGTAGGAGAATTGAATAATGTGTGGTTGAGGAATATTGTTGATTATGATATGATAAATGTTATTATTGAATTTTGGGAGTTGTTATATGATATGGAGAAAGTTGTATAAACAAAGGAAATGCTGCCCAATTTTCCCTAGCTTTAGTTCAAGCATGCTTAAGTTATCGATTATCTAATGTTAATACGAATTCTCTTGAAGGTAGAAACGTGAATATTGGAGGGGAACATTCAAGTGTAAAAGTAGCTAAATGAAAAGGTATGTAAGGCTAGTCCCTTCTTTTCTATGGCATGAATCTTATGACATAACTTTCCTTATCCTCCATGACCTTCTTACCTTCCGAAAATTATGAACCTGTGATTATAAATAGCTTCACATGAGATAAAGGAAAGAGAAACGCTACGAGTATGATATGATGTTTCTAGAAAGCTAATCGTAGATGCTATGTTCTAGGTCTAATGGCTTAATCCGATAAGTTGTGTAAAAGTTGTTTTTTCTATGACTAGTTGCTAAATTATTGCTTTGGTGAATACTTATGGTAAAAGAAACTAAGGTTGTGTCCCCGTTAGATAGAGTGTGTGATCATGGGTATTGATCTTGATATACTTGTAATGGATCATTATATGAATGCATTTAATCTCTATGTGAATCTCTACTATTTTCCAATAAATAAAGATTATATCTTTCTATGATTTTCCCAAATATAAGAAAGTGATTATGAAGAACGATTAATCGTGCCAAGTAAATTCCTCTTATTCCTAAGTGAATTTATTAAACAAAGTTTAAAGCTTTGAGTTCTTGTTAATTATTCTTACCAACCCTAATTATTTCTCCAAATAAATTTAGGGTTTATGGCTTTAATCAATGTTTGCAACCATTAATTATGAATGAAGAATGAAGAATAACTAAACCCTAATAATCCATTATTTGTATATCAATCACAACCCAATCACAAAACACCCATCATTAGGTTCACAACCCTAGTAAGGGAATTTAGTTACTCATGACGAAGAACAAGGAATAAGAAATTGAAGAATTCATAAGTGCTTACTTTGGAATGAAAAAGGGATTGAGAATACTTGAATTGATGTTTGAATCTTAAAAAACTAGAGAGAATTTTATGTTCTAAGTCAAGAGACATAAATATATTGAATAATGAATATTAAAACCCTACAATGACTATTTATAAGTTTTGAAATTACATAAGTTACAGATTTTACACTTCAGTCCCGTCATGATGAAATACGGTCCGTAAATCACTTTACGGACCGTAAAGATGGTTTACGTCCTCGTCGTCTTCTCAGCTGTGTGGAACTCAACCTTCCAAAATACGGACCGTAAAGTGGTTTACGGTCCGTAAACTTCGTGGTCGTCTTTCACTTCGCTAATCTCAGACTCTCTGCCAGACGCTTGACTGCTAAATACGTGATGGAATACGGACCGTAAACTGGAATACGGTCCGTAAACCTAGCTCGTAAACCACCATCTTCTCAGTTTGACTTTCTGGTTCTGTTATCCTTAAACATGACCATGGAATACTGCCTGTATTGTACAATACGGTCCGTAAACTTCAATTTACGACCATGATCTGCACTTCAACTGTGATCTTGCCAAATCTGTTCCTTCACCTGAAAAACACTAACAAACACGTAAAACCACATTGACTTGCTTAACAACAAGTAAAACTTATAGCCGAAAAGTATCGATTGTGGCTTAAAAAGCACGCCACATCAACACCCCCAACTTAAAGTATTTGCTTGTCCTCAAGCAAGCCATACCACGCAACGACTCAATCTAACACCTAGATATCACAGAATAAGAATGTCTACATCGGTTTTGCCTCGGAACTTCTAACATGCATGTTTTCTTTCAAATGACCACCCCAACTGTCTATTGTACAGCAATATTACACACTTTAAGAATGTTATGACTGACCATGACGCTTCCAAACATGACATTACATTATCGAACCTATTATCATGCATACAAACACTACTTTCGGCAGTCACTTTAGTTTGCTCAATTCTCATCCTTATGCCCTCACATAGACCAAAGAATGTCCCAACACACATATATACGACAAGAATGGGACGAAAATGAACGAGAAGAGAAAGACACTCAACACTCACAAAGAATTCATATTCACACATCCAAATACCATAAGCTTGCCCTTATTTTCAGTGTTCTCATCCTAGGCTCATTCGGTTGTGATCACATTAGGACTTGTTTCGGCTTGTAATGTAGGCTTAGGGACGGGTAGGATACTTTTTGGGTATTAGTGGCTCACCCTCCTTGACACTACAACATCTCTTTTACCCTGATTCGCCTCCTTTCTTTCCAGCCCCGTCTTTCCTTTAACGTTTTCGACCTCGATGTGGTTTTATTCCTATTCAACTAGCAATTCTTTTTGTGTTTCAATTTCCTGGTTTATATTTTTTTTTCTTTTTTTTTTATTGTATCAACTACCACATCGACTCTCTACTAACAAAATATCACCATCTCCCAACCTTTGTTCTCAACCTCTACTTCACATTTAATTTACCCCCAACTTAGGCTTTTGCCTCGTCTACCTAGTAGCATCAAGGAGGAAACGGGTGCAAAGGTGGATGATTTTCACGACGGGTGATGTTTCATTTGGCTAGCCAAGAAAAAAGTCAAAAAGGCTAAAAAGGGGAAGACTAGTGATATTTTCAGCTTTTGGTGAGGCTTATTTAGGCAAAGTGACTTTTTGTCACGACCCAGCCCCGTGGGCCGCGACTGGTGCCCTTCCGGGACACCCCAAACGAACTCACACCCAGATCATCGTAATCAGACTCGACCAAACTCAACGTACGTTATTCGAACTCAACATCGTAGTCAGACAACTACCGAACACTTATCCTAAGCAGTCGCCCGTACAGATCAGACAAATCACAAATCAGAAAGGAGGCGGAATATACATCGCCAAATTTCACACACACACATCAGAGGGGTGGCGGAATGTACATCGCCCCCAAATGCATACACACACATACAAACTCAGAGGCCGACTTGGCCATAGTAGCGTACGGGCCGCTTAAGATCGCAAAACAGACTCACATGCAAACACACCGGACCCACGACCCACAAATCTGACTACAGGCCTCTAGACAAAACAGAACATAAGAACATAGGACGGGACAGGGCCCCGCCGTACCCACTCATCCAAATATACAGGATACAGACACAACAAAAGATATGTACCAATGGTTAGGCTCCGAATCAAAGGGGAGCTCTCCAACACAGCAGAATGAGTAGCCTAGACTGGAGGACCACCCAAACGAGCTTCTGTACCTGCGGGCATGAAACACAGCCCCCGAAGAAACGGGGGTCAGTACGGGAGAAGTACTGAGTATGTAAAGCAGAAGGTACAGAAATCACAAACACAGCTGGAGTCAGAAAGAACAAACACACCAACATCGTAAACAAAGCAAATCTGCGCGGGAGGCGAACGTACAAATGCAAATCAAATCATGTATAGGGTTTAGGAACGTGGTCACCCCCCGACGCTGGTGCCACAACACATCATAACTCCAGAAGTTTTCAAATCTCCGTACAGTCTCCAGACACATCATATCACACACACATCATATCATCAGAACATATCAAATGCCATATCACATCATAACTCCATAAGCGGTAACCGGCCCTATGGCGAGTCCTCGGAAACCGTAACACATCATAACTCCCGAATATATTTTAGCGCGCACGATCACAAAGTCGGCCCGGGTACCGACGAACGAAGTCATAGCAGACCGCACGAACAGAGTAGTGCAGAAACCATATGCATATCAAAAATAATTTGTCGGACTCAACATATAGTTTACGTATAGGTATATACTGACGCCAGAAGGCTCGGAGTAGGAATCAGATTGAACAAAATTTGTGTATAAAAGTTACGAAGTTCCAAACTGCCAAATATTTAGAAAAAGTTGTTTATAGGTCATTTTCCGAAAATCTCACATTATTCAAAGTACAAAACGTCCACTAACGGCATAGGAAGTTTCAAACACACCATTGAGTCATAAACAAACGATCACTGGTCATAGCGGACGCAAACGAACCAAACAAACCGAATAAGGGGAGCCTCGGGGCTCGTGGGCCCACCTCGAGTCAAATTGAGGCGACGGACGCAAATCACAGACCTTAGGCTCCCTAGAGCCATCTACGAAAGTTTCGGAGGGTTTCGGACACAACCACAAAAGTTATGACGATTCGAACATTCCTTTGACCAAATGCCACAAAAGGGTTCAATTGCGCTGGATGAATAGTGCCCAAACTTGAACCTAAATTTCCAAGAGCAGAGGTACCCCCGAGATTCCGATATTAACCTAGTATGACTAGGACATGCCAAAAGAAGGATAGGTAGGCTTTACATACCTGGTTGGCGCCTTACGCTCGTCAAATCGCGATTCCCGTTTCGTCCAGAAACTGCAAATGGTCACTTTTACCAGTTACTATTCATGAGAGTTAGCATTTTCATCTTTGGGGCTATACTTGGCTACCGAAATTTTGGCAGCATTTCCCCTATAAATCTAACATCCCCGAGACTTAGCTCGGCTCAAAATACAACAACAACAACAGCCCAAACATCATTAAACCATACAAACCACAATCATACTACATTAACTTCAAAATTTCACTTTAATACATAAGTTGGCAAATTCTTGATTCAACTTCCAAATCTATTTCCACATTAGTCCATTCATTCACTCATTCCCAATTATTCAAGCACACTACATACAAGTTCCAAACCATATACAAACATCCCCAAAGTTCACTACTTTCCCATTTTCATTCAAACACCAAAAGTTACGACGAACGTTCTAACTTGCGTCGTTTCATTCCAAATTCGTTATCCTCAACCATAAATCTTATTTAAGGTCTTTAGTGTCATAAATATGCTATGATATACACAAATATCCCCAAAGGTATACATTTTTCCGATAACGTCCGAAATCATTTTCTAACACCAAATCAATTCTCCAAACATTCATTTACGTTATAAAGGTCACAACGACACCTCAAACGACTAAACGGAATTAAATTCACATGGTCTTGCACTACCTACAAGCCACGGCCAAACACACCCTTTCTACACACACACACCATGCACAAACACAACCCCATTCCATAATCTTCATACTAATTCAATCACTAACACATATACATCCATTTCATAACATTAAAACATAAAAATCTTACCTTGTTCTTAAGATTCCGATTCGCCGCAAACGTCGCCCTTTCGTCAAACTAATTGTACCACAACGAAGAGCACCTCGAACTCATCAATCATTCCAAAAGAGACTAGGCGATTGGATTAGAAACAAGCCACAAAATTTTTTTTTTCTTTTTTTTTTTCGGCCGAGAGCACCTTCAATGGTGTTCTTGAATTTTTTTCTTGTGTTTATCTTGAAAAGTCTCAAGTATGCATAATATATATCCAACTAGGAGTCATGTGCATAGCACATGACTCTTTAAAAGTGGGCTTGGGCTTGCCCCCCTTGGCCGGCCACTTTAATCCCTTGGGCCTAAGTTTTGTATTCAATTTTCTTGGCTCGATTCATTAAAAGTCCCGTTTTGTAATTCCCGAAACAAATTTCTGAAATTCCAAATTTACCCTCGGCCTTCCCCGAGGTCTTGACATTAATGATTCCATAACCAACGTAGTCATATTTACTAAAATCAAGTTATGTCCTTAAAACACACAAGTCGAAATTATTTCTCGATTTCCAATTACACGAAAACACGGGACATAACACTTATTAACACAAAGAAAGCCTAAGATCATTTCACAACCAAACTAACTTTTGGATTTCAAACAAGAATAACCAGGCAAGTTCTAGCTTATACATGTGTAAACAGAACAAAACTAACAACTCACACACACATCGGCATAAGGATAATCATTTTTACACTTGTGGCCTCCTATGTAGCCATTCGTCACAAACAATACCCCAATAATCACAATGTCATATCAAGAATCAATCATGTCAGACAATAACTGTTCTAAGTATGCATTTTTCAAAAATTCTGAGGGGTCCAAAATTTTCAACAAACCACACACATGCCATCAGTTACAAAGTAACACCGACTAAGTCAAAATGATTCTACTCAACCTAAGCAACATCCTAAACATGTCAGTTTCAACAAAATAAACCCCCCTCAGGAAAAGAAATCTGTCACGACCCGACTAGGGGCCGTGACGAGTACCCGATACTTGTACCGAGCACCCCTTAGCTATCCTGTATAAACAGTGCCATATTTTTTTTTCTAATCATTAACATTTGCAGTAAACTTTCTAATATCGCGATACACTAGAACGCGAACCATTCGGCATAAAAGACATTAAACTGTACATAGATGACTGTGTATATCTGTCTACGAGCCTCTAGACATAGTACATTTATACAGAGAAAGGGCCGAGTACTGTCGCGCCCGAAAATACATACACAAAATAGTACCGCTGATATAAGGCTCCGGAACAACTGGAGCGCTGTCGAATGCTGCTGATAGGGGGCTAGGAATCTGGTCCGTATACCTGCTGACCTGCGCGGCATGAAACGCAGCGTCCACAAGAAGGGACGTCAGTACGAATAATGTACCGAGTATGTAAGGCATGGAAAACAATGCAAGCAGTAACATAAAGTACGATCAATAATAATATCACGGAGCCATAGGGCGTATCACGAGGCAAGAACGTAACCTGTACCTAGGAAGGCCCCTCTTTAGGCCGGCTGTCATGTAGGCTTGTCTTTTCATCTTTGAAACGTTTCTTTTCATAGGCATAGGAATCAACATTTTTATATTACTTATTCTCGTGTACAGAAAATAGTACATTTAAGTAACGGTATCTTTTGCTCACATTTACAGACGCCGAATACAATCGGCTCTCCCAACCCCCCCTCGGTGTCCCTTATTCATGTATACAAAAAACAGTACAATTCAGTAGGTAGTATCTTTCATTTACATTTACAGACGTCGAATACAATCGGCTCTCCCAACCCCCTCCCCAACGATGACCCAACATATTACATCACATATGTATCACACATTATATATATATATATATATATATATATACAGACGCCGCGTATGGCTCATCCCATATCCCGCGTCCGGGCATCCCGCGTCCAGGATGGAATCCAGCTGAATCAGGTGGTGATATAACAGTGGCCCTTCCCTTTTTCCCCACATACACATACATATACATTTACTCATCTTTTATGCATATACAGGTCTTATATACATTTACTTTACCATATATATATACATACCCATACACGTATACCCGTTTTATGTACCTATATCATATAAGCACACAAGAGATCCAAGGAAAATCATGTATCCATCGGAGTGACATAAGGTCGGTGATCTCCGATTACTTTACGGAATGCTAGTGATAACTTTGTCTCACCTTGAAGGAACAAGTATTTTAAGGTGAGACTATCAACGGAGAATAATGTTACAGTAACCAAAAATGGAATCGTAGGCATTTTAGATGACAGTCATAGGTTTTGGGAGTCTTAGAAAATAAAGTTATAACTAGGAAATATAAATACGATTTAGAAATTAGTTTATCAATTTCATATAACATTAGATCCTTAGCTTAGAGATTTCGGTCGTAGGATCATTCTGGTCGTACTTATCATAGCTACCTTCTCTTATCTGACATTGTCGTTATCATTATCATCATAGAAACACTCTCGTTGGAGCAGCCATAGTACTTATCACTTGGTGATGAAATCGGGATCAGAGGCCCTCTTTGGATTCACTTCAAGTACGTTAACCAAGATTATAGGAAGATCCGAGAGTAACGGGCCCACCTCAGGCCGGATGAGGTAGCGTATACAATTTACCCATATTACGTGTCATAGCGTTACTTCTATGAGTCTTAGGGTAATCGTGTCACGACCCAACCCCGTGGGCCGCGACTGGCACCCTAGCTTGGTACCCGTACATACCTACCTGACCGAATTTCGTATCGTACAGATTTTGTTTTTTCAAACGGATATTACAGAAGTAGGCCGATACAGATACGGCACGCGCGCAAACATATATATATATACCTGAACATGCAGACATTTACAGATAAGCCGATAAGGCTAACATACAGACGAAACCCGTAACCCACACATCTATCTACAGGCCTCTACAGACATACAAAATCATATGACGGGACAGGGCCCCGCCGTACCCAGAACTTCCATACATACAGAACATACGGAAAACAAAAGATATATATACCAAAGTACATGCTTCGAATCAAAAGGAGCTCTTCAAGATAGCAGAACCTGTGCCCTAGACTGGCGGCGTGTCACCGAGTGCGCCTGTACCTGCGGGCATGTAACGCAGCCCCCGAAGAACTGGGGGTCAGTACAAAAATGTACCGAGTATGTAAAGCAGAAATATATCAAACATAATCATGATCTGGACCGGAAGCGCATAAATATACTAGACTGGCTCATAAGCCGGACAGACAGAGTCATAGTCCCGACAGACGGACATAATCATGGTCCAGACAGACAGAATCAGAATCCATACGGACATACAAAATCGGAATCCATACGGACATACAGAATCAGAATCCATACGGACATACAGACATAGTCGTAGTTCAGACGGACAGACAGAAGTATACCTGACAGAATTATGCATGCAGAGTAGTGCAGAATCATACTGAATCATACAGAGGCATGTGCTTATATACATACTGATGGCACATGCATACAGACATACAGATCCCGGCCCTGTCTGGGGGCGCGGTAAACAGAACCCGGCCCTCTTAGTACGGGACGCGGTGGACAGACAGAATCAGATCAGATCATATGCCATCCTGGCCGCCATCCCCATACACAGATCATAGTATCATACAGACATACAGATCCCGGCCCGTACGCCGAGGGACGCGGTGAACAATGCAGAGAAATATGCACGATAACAGAACCTGGCCCGGGACGCAGTGAAGGAATGCATTGAGACAGCCACGAACAGATCCATGGGAAACCACATACATATAGACTCAATCAGACTAAAGGGTGCCAAACGGCGAGCCAAAATCAGAGTATACGGATAGTATGCATAGTACGCGCCTATATCCTACTTGGGAAGGCACGACAGATTATTATCAGAATCGGATTCTCAGATGTTCAGAAGTTATTTTATAAGAATTTCATAAAAATAGTTGTATCATAATCAAAATAATAGTTCAGATGGTTTCTGGGAAAATCGGACAAAACGGAAGTATTTAAAGTATTACAGAAGATATCGGGCCTTGCGGGCCCGCCTCGGACCAACTCGAGGCAACATATGTAAATTATCGCTAATAGACCTTATGAAGTCATCCATAATCGTTAGGAAGTGTTCCGACTCCGTTTAGGGGAGTTTTGTACAAAAATTCACTTTAAAGGCAATTTGTAAGAAAATAGCTTCAATTGAATTGAAGGAATTGGAGCGGTTTTCCGTCTCGAATTCCGGGGAACGGAGTCGTACTTAAGGCTCGCGGCCGAGCCTATCAGATCCAGAACATGCCTAGGAACAAAGGAAAATGCTTCACATACCTCGATAGCGCCTTACGCTCGCTTGGCGGCGATCCCAATCTCGTCCAAAATCTAGAAATGGTCAAGTTTACCATTTGTTAGTTTCAAACTTTTCAATAATCCAACTTAACACATGTTTGCCTACCGAAATTTCGGCAGCATTTCCTCTGTATATAAGACATCCCCGAGACTTAGCTCGGCTCAATTCACTACACAACAACCCAGAACAACAGCAAAAACAACAACAGACATTAAAACACACACTATGGCATCACTAGCCATCGTTTCGGCATAACGACACATCTTTCGTTTCAAACTTACATTTCCGAACCAAACTTGTTATTTTGATATTCATCACCCACCAAATTCATTACAACATACATCGGAAGCATCCATACCATTTTCACCCAATATTCATAAGGTATGCGAACATTCAAACTTTCCATTAAGCCACTACTTTTCCAATTTTTCCTAACCTTCAACATACAAGTTCATTATACATTTCCATCTTCCAAATTCATCCACAATAATCATAATTTTCCTCTTGATACTTTCATTTCCATTTTTACATAAACCATAACAAAGTTGTATGTTTTCCTACAACAACTTAATAACCATTAAGTTCCTTCACTCTCCTCACATAATCCATGATTAAAACAACCAAAATATTAATTCAAATCAGTCCATCAGTTTCAATTAAAACAGCCCCTCACCCATAAATTTCAACAAAACAACAAACGAGTTTATAATGTTGTTTTCTCCGTTCTAATTCGTTAAAACTCTAAATAAACACTTTAATAACATAAAAGGAATTTTATAAATACCTTATCATAAGATCCACCACGAAAATTTCATCCCCCAAGACCAATATTTATCTCAAATTGAAGGCAACGCAACGTACAACGTTTTTCTCTTCATGAGCTTCGGGATTCGGAGCTCGGATTTTGATCAAAATGACCTTCTTAGCCTTGAAGTTTTCTCTCTCTCTCTCTCTAATGGAATTTTCTGGATCTTTTCTGATCTGAAATGTGGAGGAGGAGGCTGAAAACTCCCTTAAATAATAAGGAAATGGGCCTGACCCGGATTGGAATCGGGTTGGGCCCATTTCACTGCCCAGCTTGACCTTTCCGCCTTAAAATGTCCATATCTCCTTGTACCGACGTCGCCTGGGCGCCCACGACCTACCGTTGGAAAGCTATTTCAATTATCTACAACTTTTATCTCTGGGCATTTTCCCAAATTCTAAACCTATAATGCCGTTTTTGCCCCTCCAAGTCAGGTCATCCGAAAACGTTTTCTTAAAAATATTCGTTTGGAGGGCTTCCACTTTGATTTGGCCCCAGGGCCCTTCACGGGTTGTGTTTAACTTTACATATACGATTCATATAACTTTTCACATGTCCCAAAAAAAATATTGATGTGTGGGCCCCACCTCAGCTTACAAATAATTCGACGTTCGAAAATGCAGGATATAACATTCTCCCCCCCTTTAGAACATTCGTCCTCGAATGTTCGATTGACCTTAGGGGGCCTCGTGCCACTTCGGGGAGGTTCCTTCCTTTCTTTCAAAATTCCTTTCAACGTTACGATTGCTATCAACATCTTTCACCTCTTGTCACACTCCTCGGTTCCTTACAACGTTATCATAATTTCACGTTACATCAAACAGGTTCATAACTAGAGCCAGACGCACAAAAGCATATCGGACAGATTCATAGTCGAAGCTAGATGTACGGAAGTATGTCGGACAAACATGAGATCGGAGTCAGACGTACAAAGAGGTATCAGCCAGATTCGAAATCAGAATCAGACGTACAAAAATGTATCAGACAGAGTCGTAATCAGAATCAGACATACGGAGATGTATCAGACAGACGCATGATCAAAATCAGACGTACAGAGATGTATCAGACAGATTCATATCCAGAATCAGACACACAGAGGCGTGTCAGACAGATTCATAATGAGAGTCAATCGTATAGGGGTGTGTCAAACAGAAACGTATTCAGAATCAGATGTACAAAGATTTATCAGACGGGAACATAATCGAGTTCAGAAGTACAGAGGCGTAATAGGCAGAGCCTTATCAGAATCGGGGGTGCAGAAGTATAACAGATAGGATCTGAATTAGAATCAGATCACTCCTATTAAGGCTCCAGTGTTTTATGAAAATTTCCCTTATTTGTAAACTTGTTCGCCAAGTTATCATGCAAATCGTCTTACGTGTCGCTTATCGACCTTTTCAAAGATTCCGCTTATTCACACTTCTTATCTTTCATCTTTCCTACTATCCATACTCATTTTCTTTTTCAGACATCGTCATACCAGACCGAGTTATAATGGAATAGGGGTTTTTCTATCCTTTGATGACATTCGAATCCCCGTCTCCGCGTCGTTTCATGTATTCGGTTTAGTAAAACCTTTCGTCTATCACAACATTAGTTGCCGGGACTCGGCTCTTGATCCATATGGGCACCAAACGAAAATTATACACACACACATACACACATACAGATATATTTACTAGTATCTTACTGGCGAACGTCTCTGACTGTTATTCAAATCCGCTCAATTTCCCGAGCGGTGTTGCACCTTTTCTTTTTGCCCATTTAGTCCGCCTCATTTTGCGCGACTCCTGTAAGGGCACTAATTACTCCACACATTCTCTTTTCCTTTAGATTACCCCAAATTTTCATTTATATCTATCATACTTACACTTGTGCAAAATTTTGCATTACTTCCCAGGGGGGTCACCCATCCCAGAATTGCTCTGGCTTGAGCACGCTTAACCCCGAAACTTTCATGCATTTTGACGCGTTAGGGCTGATATAATTTCGTCAATTGCCCTGCAGGACCTTTGTCACATAATTTTAGGGCAAATCGGGGTCTTAGCAAATATTCGGAAAATTTTTGTAGCGGGTCCCACCCCCGGCTAAGTTGCACAATTACCATATTGCCTTTCTGAATCTCCGATATTCACTTTCATACACATATACATACAATTACAGACATGCCACAGATTTAAGTCTTCGTCCCACGAATTCCGTCTCCAAATAGTCGGTGAAATCTGATAAAATATCACCATAAGGTGCTCTCCAACCACCGACAGAAGAAAACTAAATTCCGACAAGTATCGCAGAACCTGTTTGTACTTACTTTATATATATTTACTTCCATATCTCTGGAAAAACATTTGGGCAGAGGTTCCTCTATATTTCTTACTATCCGAAACCTGTACACAAGAAATACCAGCCATGCCTCACAGGGCCAACACATATACGCATATATATATACATCATATCATGTCGTCTCGTAGCCACACGGGGCTAACAATTACAGATAAAATTATACAGATGTCGAGGCTTACCTCACATGCCCAACTCGAACAACATCGGAGGCTCCTTCCTGTTCACTTTTCTGTTCAATCTTCAACTTTATATTTCTACCACACATCAAACAACTTCTCCGACACACAACTTTCATATTATTGCTTACCTGAGTACTGTGCGGCCTCCAATATCATCAGCCATTGCCTTCTATCGATGTCGTCCTTTGGCTGAAATTAAAAGTTAGTCGAAAGGAATTCATATCCTACAGCTGGCTCTATCGCATGATCTAAGATTCAAAGAAAGGTAACATCCTAGATGCCCTGTAGCTTCCTGTTTATAGATGTGGTGCACAACACATCGATAAACAAGACTCTACTAGACACGGCCTGTAGACATTCCGAGGACTAACCGCTCTGATACCACTTCTGTCACGACCCAACCCCGTGGGCCGCGACTGGCACCCTAGCTGGGTACCCGTACATACCTACCTGACCGAATTTCGTATCGTACAGATTTTTTTTTTTCAAACGGATATTACAGAAGTAGGCCGATACAGATACGACAAGCGCGCAAACATATATATATACCTGAACATGCAGACATTTACAGATAAGCCGATAAGGCTAACATACAGACGAAACCCGTAACCCACACATCTATCTACAGGCCTCTACAGACATACAAAATCATATGACGGGACAGGGCCCCGCCGTACCCAGAACTTCCATACATACAGAACATACGGAAAACAAAAGATATATATACCAAAGTACATGCTTCGAATCAAAAGGAGCTCTTCAAGATAGCAGAACCTGTGCCCTAGACTGGCGGCGTGTCACCGAGTGCGCCTGTACCTGCGGGCATGTAACGCAGCCCCCGAAGAACTGGGGGTCAGTACAAAAATGTACCGAGTATGTAAAGCAGAAATATATCAAACATAATCATGATCTGGACCGGAAGCGCATAAATATACTAGACTGGCTCATAAGCCGGACAGACAGAGTCATAGTCCCGACAGACGGACATAATCATGGTCCAGACAGACAGAATCAGAATCCATACGGACATACAGAATCGGAATCCATACGGACATACAGAATCAGAATCCATACGGACATACAGACATAGTCGTAGTTCAGACGGACAGACAGAAGTATACCTGACAGAATTATGCATGCAGAGTAGTGCAGAATCATACTGAATCATACAGAGGCATGTGCTTATATACATACTGATGGCACATGCATACAGACATACAGATCCCGGCCCTGTCTGGGGGCGCGGTAAACAGAACCCGGCCCTCTTAGTACGGGACGCGGTGGACAGACAGAATCAGATCAGATCATATGCCATCCTGGCCGCCATCCCCATACACAGATCATAGTATCATACACACATACAGATCCCGGCCCGTACGCCGAGGGACGCGGTGAACAATGCAGAGAAATATGCACGATAACAGAACCTGGCCCGGGACGTAGTGAAGGAATGCATTAAGACAGCCACGAACAGATCCATGGGAAACCACATACATACAGACTCAATCAGACTAAAGGGTGCCAAACGGCGAGCCAAAATCAGAGTATACGGATAGTATGCATAGTACGCGCCTATATCCTACTTGGGAAGGCACGACAGATTATTATCAGAATCGGATTCTCAGATGTTCAGAAGTTATTTTATAAGAATTTCATAAAAATAGTTGTATCATAATCAAAATAATAGTTCAGATGGTTTCTGAGAAAATCGGACAAAACGGATGTATTTAAAGTATAACAGAAGTATCGGGCCTTGCGGGCCCGCCTCGGACCAACTCGAGGCAACATATGTAAATTATCGCTAATAGACCTTATGAGGTCATCCATAATCGTTTGGAAGTGTTCCGACTCCGTTTAGGGGAGTTTTGTACAAAAATTCACTTTAAAGGCAATTTGTAAGAAAATAGCTTCAATTGAATTGAAGGAATTGGAGCGGTTTTCCGTCTCGAATTCCGGGGAACGGAGTCGTACTTAAGGCTCGCGGCCGAGCCTATCAGATCCAGAACATGCCTAGGAACAAAGGAAAATGCTTCACATACCTCGATAGCGCCTTACGCTCGCTTGGCGTCGATCCCAATCTCGTCCAAAATCTAGAAATGGTCAAGTTTACCATTTGTTAGTTTCAAACTTTTCAATAATCCAACTTAACACATGTTTGCCTACCGAAATTTCGGCAGCATTTCCTCTGTATATAAGACATCCCCGAGACTTAGCTCGGCTCAATTCACTACACAACAACCCAGAACAACAGCAAAAACAACAACAGACATTAAAACACACACTATGGCATCACTAGCCATCGTTTCGGCATAACGACACATCTTTCGTTTCAAACTTACATTTCCGAACCAAACTTGTTATTTTGATATTCATCACCCACCAAATTCATTACAACATACATCGGAAGCATCCATACCATTTTCACCCAATATTCATAAGGTATGCGAACATTCAAACTTTCCATTAAGCCACTACTTTTCCAATTTTTCCTAACCTTCAACATACAAGTTCATTATACATTTCCATCTTCCAAATTCATCCACAATAATCATAATTTTCCTCTTGATACTTTCATTTCCATTTTTACATAAACCATAACAAAGTTGTATGTTTCCTACAACAACTTAATAACCATTAAGTTCCTTCACTCTCCTCACATAATCCATGATTAAAACAACCAAAATATTAATTCAAATCAGTCCATCAATTTCAATTAAAACAGCCCCTCACCCATAAATTTCAACAAAACAACAAACGAGTTTATAATGTTGTTTTCTCCGTTCTAATTCGTTAAAACTCTAAATAAACACTTTAATAACATAAAAGGAATTTTATAAATACCTTATCAGAAGATCCACCACGAAAATTACATCCCCCAAGACCAATATTTATCTCAAATTGAAGGCAACGCAACGTACAACGTTTTTCTCTTCATGAGCTTCGGGATTCGGAGCTCGGATTTTGATCAAAATGACCTTCTTAGCCTTGAAGTTTTCTCTCTCTCTCTCTAATGGAATTTTCTGGATCTTTTCTGATCTGAAATGTGGAGGAGGAGGCTGAAAACTCCCTTAAATAATAAGGAAATGGGCCTGACCCGGATTGGAATCGGGTTGGGCCCATTTCACTGCCCAGCTTGACCTTTCCGCCTTAAAATGTCCATATCTCCTTGTACCGACGTCGCCTGGGAGCCCACGACCTACCGTTGGAAATCTATTTCAATTATCTACAACTTTTATCTCTGGGCATTTTCCCAAATTCTAAACTTATAATGCCGTTTTTGCCCCTCCAAGTCAGGTCATCCGAAAACGTTTTCTTAAAAATATTCGTTTGGAGGGCTTCCACTTTGATTTGGCCCCAGGGCCCTTCACGGGTTGTGTTTAACTGTACATATACGATTCATATAACCTTTCACATGTCCCAAAAAAAATATTGATGTGTGGGCCCCACCTCAGCTTACAAATAATTCGACGTTCGAAAATGCAGGATATAACAAATCGGGTCCCACTTAGGCAAGTTATAGGGGTCTAGAAGGTCTTTTCATCATTTTGCACACTTTTTACTTCAATTCAATTGAACGAAAAGTTGAAAACTTTAGGTGCGGATTCCGGGGATTAGGGTTGTCCGCGAGACTCGTACCCGACTTCGTTTAGTTAAGACATGCCATAGAAAGAAAGGTGAAGCCTTACATACCTCTTTCCGCTCCTTTAGCTACTCCAAATTCGAGTCACAATCTCGTCAAAATCTGCGATTTGGTCATTTTTACCAAAACTCTCATTAGCATACTTAGAGTTAACACGTTAAGGAAACAATTGGCTACCGAAATTTTGGCAGCATTTCCTCTGTAAATACACCATCCTCGACATTCAACATAGCCAAATTCTCAACGATCACAATCCGGGAATTCAAACCCGGCCAAACTATTAACATAATTCAACAATCACACTAGTGATTCACACATTTAATCCAAGACACATGATATCAATTTTGCTACTTTCTTCAAAACTTTCCAACTTCAATAAAACAATAGCAACCTTACAAGATATATTCCAACAACATCATACTAATACTATTATATGCTATCCATGAAAGAACATAACATTCAATTCACATAGCCTCCCAAACAAGCTTCCAATTACTAATATTTCACTAAGCTTATCAAATCTTTATTTGCAATATAAAATCCATAACACAACCACTAAAATGCTAAATAAAACTTGCTCACTATCCATTCACCGTACCACACACATACACGGCTATATATACCATGCACACACACGGCTTCATCATGCATACACCACTACAATCTCTCCAAACTCACTCAACTTCCATTTTCCACATATCATTCACAACAATAACAACCAAACATTAATTAAAATAATTGAAGCATGGATCCTACACACATATATATATACACGGCCATACACTATATTTCTCTCCTTCATGAGTTTCATCCATTTTAGCATACTACAACACATATAAACCATATATAACACATAAAATAAGATTAGAATTTACCTTTGTTCTTCAACTTCTTACATGCCTAACTCTTGGCAACTTGTATGATTTTGAACCTTTCTTGCTCCAACAACAACCCCACCTTGTTAAGCACCCTTCACTTGGTAGAAAATGATTTTTGGAGGAATTTTGCAAATTGTTCTTGGGAATTCTTGTTATGGCCGAATGGCCTAGGTTATTTTCTCCTTCTTTCTTTTCTCCTCAAGTCTTGAAATTTCTAGAGGTTAGCAAGATAAAGATGACTTAGTCATCTTATTTATTGACCAATTTTGTTCAATATGGGCTTGGACCCAAGTCCTTGGCCGGTTGGGCCTAGAATTTTTCCAAAAATTTACTTTCAAGCCCACTTGTATTTTTTTTGCTAGTTTATGTAACCACATTTGCCCTTCATCTTCTTTCATATTTTCACGAGTCGTATTGCGAATTTCCCTTTATGCCCTTAACCTTCCTTATTAATTCCACTTCTAAATTTTTCATAAGCAACTCATATGTCAAACAAAATAAAATATGGCCTTGCTTGTTATCTTCCCGCGATTGCCTTGAATTATCCGAATGCGAAAAATGCGGGATATAAAAAAATCTGGCAAAGAAAAGCCGAGGGGGTTCCTAAACACATATTTACACTACCCTACTATCAATAAGTCCCACCCCCAACGAAAAATCAAGCACTGTCTCAGTGCTTCAAATAGAAGAACAAGGGAGCGAGAAAGTACCTGAATGCTGTGAACATCTCATGGCTGGCCCACTGCATCCGGCGGCTGACTTGCGGACTCTCCAGGTTGGCGCTGCGGCTCAACCAATGACTGAAAGATCGCCTGCTGCAGATCCTTCTTTTCAGTCTTATTTAATCTTCTGGCCAACTCATCCGGGTCCTCAGATGACTCACTGACCCTCTTTCCAGTACCGCGAACAAAAGGTTCCGCATCCTTCGTCTCCTCCTCAGAATCCAGCAAATCCAGCACCTTAAACGTACTAGGCAAAATGGCCCGTGCTGCTGGTGCTGGTGCGGCTACCATCCCGTGCATCTTGAGTGTGTCAAGCTCTTTTTTCAGCTTCTCCAACTCACTCCTCAAAGAACTAGACTCCCCACCAGGTGTGGTATGCTCTCGAGTCAACAATCTCGCCTCAAAGCTGTCTAGTCGAGCCCGATACACCTCGTGCTTTTTCTCAATCTCCGCACGAATTTCTGTGGTTGCCTCAGTGACCAGTTGCTGCACTATCCTCGCCACCTTCAGCCTGAATTGTTGCAAGATTTTGTCTACTTGCCTTTCGGTCCGCACCGCTTTGATTGCGATTTGGCTGTAGTTAGTAGGGCTGAAGTGTAGCAACCCCACCTCTAGATCAACAGGCTCGGCTGTCGCAGC
Source organism: Lycium barbarum (assembly GCF_019175385.1). NCBI lineage: Eukaryota > Viridiplantae > Streptophyta > Magnoliopsida > Solanales > Solanaceae > Lycium > Lycium barbarum. The sequence goes on along the minus strand of NC_083338.1, from coordinate 103,993,648 downwards.
AGCAGTGGCGGACCCCGAAGGAGGATCCTGTGTGGCCGGAAGTGGTGGTGGAGGCCTTGCCTCCGAAACAGCTAGTGTGGCTACATCACCCTGTGTACCGACAGTAGATGGAGCACCTGTCATGGGAGCCTCCGGTCCAGTAGCGGCAGCACCAAACTCGGAACCTCCTGGATCAGTCCCATAAGCACGGCTGGGACTCCACTCTAACTGAGTGTCGTCCTCATCACCGGACTGATCTGCTTCCTTGTCCTTTTTGCTTACCGGCTTGTTTTTTCTCCAATCCCCCACATGTGCGGCTGTAATGGTACCGTCCCACTCTGGAAGCGAAATTATTCTTGCCCGTCGACACAATGTCGTGATAAGGCACGGAAAGACCATGTTCTGGTTTGGCTTGTGTGCCCGGACATGCAGCTCCTCCGCTATCAATTCCCCAATATCCATCGGGTATCTCGACATGAAGGATGCAATAGTGACTGCCTGATTGGTGGAAAGGGTATTATCTGCCTGTGTCGGAGTGATCCGATACCGCAACAAAGTCCACTAAAATTTGGCCTCCGTGGACAAACAACTTAGTGATCTTAAACTTCCCATCGTTAGTCCATTTCTGCTCATGTGGCTCGGATGTGATGAGTGCTGCAATCCATTGCCTGACGGATTTGTTGTCCTTCCTGTCTCGTTTGTCTAAGAACAGGCTCAGATCAGTGGGAGCTACAAAGTCATCGCCAAACAGGACCCTGTTGATGGCTTTGGCGGAGATATTAACCAAGGAGTTCTGAACCGTCACATTCTCCAGCATTGGGATCTGATGCAAGGCAAGACTTGGCTTTTTCATCGACCTCAAGACGGCCCCATAGGATGCATAGAACTCCCGCACAATATGCGGAGCATATTCTCCCGGCTCATGAGTGAAGGCATCTAATTTGTATCCTTTGATGGTATCATCCAGCTGTGGGTGTGCTGAAATACCATCGAAGATCAGCTGTCGTTCTTCAAATATTTTCCTCGACGGCTGCCCACCATTCTCAGACCCGGCCATCCCTTGGTCATACAACTCCTTTGACCCCTTTACCGAGAACCGCAGCTTCTCATCATCCAAATGTTTGGTCCTGACGACCAGCTTACGATCCTTCGGTGGTGTACCATCAACCGGATCACAGCCCTCACTAGGCCCTGCTGAGTCACTCTCTGGTGAAGTCTGGGTGGTTGCCCCCCTGCTTGATGCTTCCGCGTCAGAATCCCCCTCTTCAGACTGAGAGGCTTCCGACGCAGATTTTGATGGAGTCATGGGTGAGGGCAGGGTTGATGTGGTTGCCATTTTGTCTTGGGTGGGGGCCCCCCAGACTTTAGGTGGCGGTATAACCTCGGCGTACTCGGATCCTGATTGTTCCCCTTCCGAAGTGGAAGGTTCATCTATCAACCTTGAATCCGAGCGCGCTCTCTGTTTCTTGCCCGTGCTGTGGGCCCCCGCTCTCGTTGCTTTTCTTTTCTGACCCATTCCTGCAAAACACACCACATATCAGTTATTATTGAACAATCAACCAAAGATAAGAATATATGACTGTGCACAGAATACATGTTCTGTCTGTGGTCGTAAACACAAAAGACGGACCGTAAACTGGTTTACGGTCCATAAACTGCGATCGTAAATTGAGCAATCATCTGCAGAACATTCTGTCCCCTGGTGAAATCCTAAATACGAACCGTAAACTGGTTTACGGTCCGTAAAGTCAGATCGTAAGCTAGGATTCCTTTAGGATGTCATTCTGTCCACTTAACATGCTTAAATACGGACCGTAAAGTGCAATACGGTCCGTAATGTGCAATCGTAATTCGCACCACAGACACACCTATTTTGATTTCACAATTTCATATCATATCTCGGTTTCACATTGTGTTAGGGTTTAGGCTACTCAGACTTTGCCTATTTTTCTATCAATATTCATAATTCCCGCGAGTGTCAAGCCATTGGTGGGCAGACCAAAAACTTCAATTTTTGAAGTATGGAATGCCCTCCAACCCATTTGGGTGTTATTAACAATTACCCACGAGAATTAAAAAAATTGAACACCTCTATCCCCTCACTAGATCATTAAACAAGGGAATTAAGCACTTAATTTCACCAACCCAGTCTAAACAATCACTTACCACCAAGTTCAAGTTCACAGATAACAAAGAAGGATGGGGAGCATGAGTCATACCTTTCAATGATGAATCAGACCACTAGAAACACAGATTTGTAGAGCACCACTGCAATCACACACGAAATTACACCTAGGGCAGAGGGAGATTTCGAATTCTTGGTGAGATGGAAGTTTTGGTGGGCTGGGTTTTGATTTTTACGGCCCGTATTGGTGGAGTTTTCATATTTATGGTGGTTAGACAGATGGAAGGTGATGGTTTAATGGTGGGTAGACGTGGGGATGGAATAGAAGTTGAAAGGGAAGTCATGAAGATGGAGGGAGACGTGAAGGTGAGGTGAAATAATGGAGGGAAGTTGATGCGGTGAGATGGTGTGTATATACCCTTTGGTTTAATTTGCGTGTTATTTAAACCTGTGTTACTTTTTTTTTATTTCTAAATACGGTCCATATATCGATTTGCGGCCCGTATTTAGAGATGTTATTGTGGGCAGTACACTGTATTGTCTCATGTTAGTTTACGTTCAGGCTTACGGACCGTATTGTGAAATACGGTCCGTCCTACGTGGTCGTAAACCAGCATGTTACATTACAGTGCTCACTGTTTTGCAGCATTGTTAAATACGCTCTGTGGTACGAGCCGTATTATGAAATACGGTCCGTATACTTCAGGCGTCTTTTGCAATGTTGCAGAACAGTGTCTGATAACTGAACTTACCTGCATCTCAGCAGAATTTTTCTGTCACATATTCTTGCACCAAAACAACCATTACCCTATATGTACGAAGAACAACAAAGAAAAATAAACATTACACTTGGGTTACCTCCCAAGAAGCGCTTGATTTAACGTCGCGGCACGACGGTGGTGACCAATCACTCCTTCTCTTGGTACACCAGCTCATTGTTCGTGCCGAGGTGTTTCAACCTGTAGCGATCAACAATCCTATCCTCCGAAACCATTCCGTGGTAGTGCTTCAATCTCTGCCCATTCACCTTAAATGTCCGAGTACCATCTCCGGACTTCAATTCAACCGCGCCATGGGGTAAGGCACCTACCACCTCAAACGGACCAGACCACCTGGATTTGAGCTTACCTGGTAGCAACTTCAGCCGAGAGTTAAACAGCAATACAGAGTCGCCCTTGTAGAACTCTCGCTTCAGAATCTTCTTGTCATTGTATTGCTTCATCCTTTCTTTATAAAGGGCTGCACTCTCATATGCCTGGTACCGAAATTCATCCATCTCATTCAATTGAAACAACCGCAGCTTGGTTGCTTCCTCCCAATCCATGTTCAGCTTCTTCAGCGCCCACATAGCTTTGTGTTCAAGTTCAACCGGCAAGTGACAAGCTTTTCCGAATACAAGCTTGAAGGGTGAAGTCCCAATTGGAGTCTTGAAAGCAGTCCGGTATGCCCATAGAGCGTCATCGAGATTGCGGGCCCAATCAGTTCTATTGGCATTAACTGTCTTTGCTAGAATACTTTTAATCTCCCTATTGGACACTTCAACCTGTCCACTTGTCTGAGGGTGATACGGCGTTGCCACCCTATGCTTTACACCATATTTCTCCATCAGTCCCGCGAACGCTTTATTGCAAAAGTGGGATCCACCATCACTGATTATCGCCCTCGGAGTCCCAAAACGAGTAAATATGTTCTTCTTAAGGAACCCCATAACACTCTTGGCCTCATTATTGGGTAAAGACACCGCCTCAACCCATTTTGACACATAATCCACAGCTACCAAGATGTATTTCATTCCACTAGAACTCACAAAAGGTCCCATAAAGTCGATCCCCCAAACATCGAACACTTCCACCTCCATAACAAAATTCATAGGCATCTCTTGCCTTCTGCCGATATTCCCTTGCCTTTGACATTGATCACAGGACCGCACCAAAAGATTAGCATCATGAAAAATAGTCGGCTAGTAATAGCGGCACTCAAGTACCTTGGCTGCATTCCGGTTTTCGCTATGATGACCCCCAACAGGAGAGTCATGGCATGTCTTTAGAATTGCCATTACTTCACTTTCCGGAACACAACGCCGAATGATGTTATCAGCGCATGTGCGGAACAAATAAAGCTCGTCCCAATAGTACTGCCGAGCATTCCGCAAGAATTTCTTCTTTTGGTAAGTTTTGATATCATCGGGAACTATACCTGTTACCGAATAATTGGCAAAATCAGCATACCATGGTGCTACCTCATTTGACAACGCCAACACCCTCTCGTCTGGAAAAACATCATTTATATCAAGCTCATCAGACGGTCTCCCAGCTTCTTCAAGCCGAGAGAGATGGTCAGCCACCTGGTTTTCAGTGCCCTTTCGGTCTTTTATCTCAAAATCAAACTCTTGCAGCAGTAGCACCCATCTGATCAGTCGCGGCTTTGCTTCATTCTTTGCCATGAGGTATCTCAAGGCTGCATGATCAGTATAAACCACAACTTTGGACCCCAACAAGTAGGCCCGAAATTTCTCGAAGGCAAACACAATGGCAAGAAACTCTTTCTCCGTCACTGTGTAATTCATCTGTGCAGCATTCAGCGTTCTGCTAGCATAATAGATCGGGTGAATAATTTTTTTGTGCCTCTTCCCAAGCACATCACCTATTGCGAAACCACTAGCATCACACATCAGTTCGAATGGTAGGGACCAGTCAGGAGCAACAATAATAGGAGCAGTAGTGAGACGCACTTTTAACTCCTCAAACGCCTTGTGGCACTTCTCATCAAACACAAATTTAGCCTCTTTTTCAAGAAGCTTGCACAAAGGATTGGCAACTTTAGAGAAATCTTTGATGAAGCGCCTGTAGAACCCAGCATGCCCCAAGAAACTTCGGACACCTTTGACTGAGATAGGTGGAGGAAGTTTGGAGATCACATCAATTTTTGCTTGATCGACCTTGATTCCCTTTTTAGAGATTTTGTGACCGAGGACGATTCCTTCCTTCACCATAAAATGGCATTTCTCCCAGTTCAGCACCAGATTAGTCTCTTCACACCTTTTTAGCACTTGACCCAGATGGCCAAGACAATCATCAAATGAGTCACCCACCACGGAAAAATCATCCATGAACACCTCCAAGAAATCCTCCACCATGTCGGAGAAGATTGACATCATGCACCTCTGAAAGGTCGCTGGTGCATTACACAAACCAAAAGGCATCCGGCTGAATGCAAATGTCCCATAAGGACAAGTGAACGTGGTCTTCTCCTGATCTTCAAGAGCAATGTTGATCTGATTGTAACCCGAGTAACCATCAAGGAAACAATAATAAGAACGCCCTGCTAGTCTATCCAACATCTGATCAATGAAGGGCATAGGGAAATGGTCCTTGCTCGTGGCTGTGTTGAGCTTGCGATAATCCATGCAAACTCTCCAATAGGTGACAGTTCTGGTCGGGATCAACTCATTCTTAGTATTCGGTACAACAGTGATGCCGCCCTTCTTAGGAACACATTGGACCGGGCTCACCCATTTACTATCAGCGATCGGGAAAACCACGCCTGCATCTAGCCATTTGATGATTTCTTTCTTGACGACCTCTTGCATATTCTCATTTAGTCGCCTCTGATGCTCTACACTTGGTTTGCTACCCTCCTCCAACTGAATTGTGTGCTCACAGATCCCAGATGGGATACCTCGAATATCTGCTATGGTCCAACCAATAGCACGCCTATACTCCCTCAATACCTCCAAAAGCTGCACAATCTGCTCCTCAGTCAATGAAGCTGAAACAATCACCGGTAATGTGCCGTCGGGACCAAGGAACTCATATTTCAGGTGTGACGGGAGCTGCTTAAGCTCCAACTTAGGTGGCTCAATGATTGAAGGCTTTGCTGGAGGAGTTGTTCTATTTTCCAGATCAAGATTCAGCTTCTTTGGGTGGTATGTGTATGAGCCCAACCCAACAAGTGAGTTAACTGTCTCCTCATAGCCTTCCATGTCTTCAGCATCGAAATTCATCAGAATGCCAGCCAAAGCCTCACCTAAGCTCTCTTCTTCCATTTTGAACTCCACTGCATCATCAACTACATCAAATGAATCAATTACCGAAATGCTCTCATAAGCACTTGGTAACTTCACCCCTTTGCTAGCCTGAAAAGTCACTTCTTCATTGTTGACTCGAAACTTGATTTCATTTTTCTCAGAATCCATGAGAGCCCTCCCTATAGCAAGGAAAGGCCTCCCCAGAATGATAGGAATGTCTCGATCAACAGCACAGTCAAGAATCACAAAGTCAGCGGGCAACAAAAACTCACCAACCCACACAATCACATCATCAACCACCCCAACAGGTCTTTTGATAGACCTATCAGCCATCTGCAACCTCATCGTAGTCGGCCTTGGCATTCCCAAACCTGACTGCTTATATATAGCAAGGGGCATCAAATTTATACTCGCCCCATTATCACACAAAGCACGAGCAAAGTCATGGTACCCAATAGAACAAGGAATGGTGAACGCCCCAGGATCTCCCTTTTTCTGAACAGTTGTGGTTGAGATAATAGAACTCACAGTGTGAGTCAAACTCACGGTTTCATGTTGAACCGTCTTCTTCTTGGTCAGCAACTCCTTCAGATACTTTGCAAAACCGGGCATCTCCTTGACAGCTTCCAAGAAGGGAAAATTTAGAGATAACTGCTTCAGTTGATCATAAAACTTCTCAAACTTAGCATCTTCATTCTTCTTTACCAACCTCTGAGGAAAAGGAGGTTTAGATTTGAAGAGCTGTGTCAAAGGGCGAAGAGCCCCTTTTACAGACTGCTTGCTAGTGTCATCAGCTTCTCTTAATATCTCTGGAATATCAGCAACCTTCTTGTCAGCAAGGATCTCATCAGCAATAATAGGTGCGTTAGACTGCACCTCATTCTCATCATCTATCGGCTCAAGATCAATCACCTCTTCAGTAGGTCCCTGTATTGTTTTACCACTTCTAGTGGTAATGGCAAACACATTGGTTAAACCGCTTCCCCCATTCTTCGGATTTGGGATGGTGTCACTTGGAAGTCCTCCCTTTTTCGGAGGGTGCTGCTCTCTAGAAATATCCCTCATCTGCGACTCAAGCTTCTGAATAGCCGCTGTATGAGAGCCCACTGTTTCTATCAACCCGGATAAAGTCCTCTCAGACTTTGATTGATTGGCCAGAATCGTCTCAAGCATTGCTTCAACTTTCGAACTACCCTGCTCTGATGCTTGCCCTTTTGGTGGTATATAAGGATTGGAACTCTTGTTCCCAAAATTGTTGCTGTTGTTGTAGCTCCCTTGGTTAGCACCAACATAGTTATTGTTGTAGTTCCCAGAGTTGTTGTAAGCACCTTGACCTTGCTGAGGTCTCCATTGATTCTGATTCTGATTCTGATAGCCACCTTGGTAATTATGTCGCTGATAACCCCCTTGAGAGTTATTAACATAGTTAGCATCTTCAACCTGCATAGGTGGCCCTTCAAGGAACTGACCATCTGGAGCATGGTACATCCCTTTTGGCAAAACTGCATCTTCCTCACAAACATTTACCTTCTTGATTTGAGACTCATCAAACTTCTTCGTCAGCAAGGAGATATTTGTTGCAAGTTCTGCCAATGTTTGTTGGGTATCCTGATTCTCCTTCACTATATCTGGAGCATAGCACTACCATATGGTACCACATCAGCATTGTTCGAGTGCCAAGCCTGATTATGAGTTGTCAGCTTGTTGAGTATTATGGTCACTCGTCGGAAGGTCTTGTTCATAAAACACCCATCAGCCGCATTGTTGGCCACTGACTGTGTCACTGGATCTAACCCTCGGTAGAACTTCTCCATCAATATATTTTCCGGAAAACCATGATTTGGGATCTTCTGTAGATATTCTTTGAACCTCTCCCAGGCTTCATATAGTTGTTCCCCCGGTCGCTGCTTGAATTCATATATCTTGTCTCGAATCTCAGCCTTCTTACTAGGGGGATACCACTTTTTAAGAAACACAGTAACCATCTCTGCCCATGAAGTAATTGAGTTTCGGGGCAGCTTCTCGAACCAAGTTCTAGCCTCTCCAGCTAAGGAATACTTGAATAGCCTCAACCGAATAGCATCTTGTGGAACATTGTTCTGGACGTGATTAGCACACACATCCACAAAATTTTGCAAATGACGTTGAGGGTCATTGTCGGTAGAGTTCCGAAAGTACCCCTCAAGTTTCAGCAGCTGATAAAGAGATGAGTCAATTTTCACAGTAGCCGCTCCAACTCGAGATTGAACAATGGCAGATGCATAGTCATCCTCTTGAACCAGTTCAGAAAAAATATTCTCATCATCAGATTCATCCGTTTGATTATTCAACAGATTCACCTGATTACCCGCACGCTGATTCTGCTGATTTTGATTCATGATCACCTGGTTTACACAGAGTAGAAAACAAGGTGTGATGGAATAATCAAAAGACTTTAATCAAAGCAAACACTATTTAGTAATTTCAAAACCGTATTCCCCAACAACAGCGCCAAAATTTGATACGCTCAAATTACACCTATTAATGGCATAACGCGGACGTTGTCAAATATAGTAACCCAACGAGGTTGGGGTCGAATCCCACAGGGAATATGGTGTGAAAAGGGTACTAAAATCGTAGATGCTAAGTTCTAGGTCTAATGGCTTAATTCGATAAGTTGTGTGAAAGTTGGTTTTTCTATGACTAGTTGCTAAATTATTGCTTTGGTGAATACTTATGGTAAAAGAAACTAAGGTTGTGTCCCCGTTAGATAGAGTGCGTGATCATGGGTATTGATCTTGATATACTTGTAATGGATCATTATATGAATGCATTTAATCTCTATGTGAATCTCTACTATTTCCCAATAAATAAAGATTATATCTTTCTATGATTTTCCCAAATATAAGAAAGTGATTATGAAGAACTATTAATCGTGCCAAGTAAATTCCTCTTATTCCTAAGTGAATTTATTAAACAAAGTTTAAAGCTTTGAGTTCTTGTTAATTATTCTTACCAACCCTAATTATTTCTCCAAATAAATTTAGGGTTTATGGATTTAATCAATGTTTGCAACCATTAATTATGAATGAAGAATGAAGAATGACTAAACCCTAATAATTCATTATTTTTATATCAATCACAACCCAATCACAAAACACCCATCATTAGGTTCACAACCCTAGTAAGGGAATTTAGTTACTCATGACGAAGAACAAGGAATAAGAAATTGAAGAATTCATAAGTGCTTACTTTGGAATAAAAAAGGGATTGAGAATACTTGAATTCATATTTGAATCTTCAAAAACTAGAGAGAATTTTATGTTCTAAGTCAAGAGACAAAAATATATTGAATAATGAATGTCAAAACCCTACAATGAATATTTATAGGTTTTGAAATTACATAAGTTACAGATTTTGCACTTCAGTCCCGTCATGATGAAATACGGTCCGTAAATAACTTTACGGACCGTAAAGATGGTTTACGCCCTCGTCGTCTTCTCAGCTGTGTGGAACTCAACCTTCCAAAATACGGACCGTAAAGTGGTTTACGGTCCGCAAACTTCGTGGTCGTCTTTCACTTCGCTAATCTCAAACTTTCTGCCAGACGCTTGACTGCTAAATACGTGATGGAATACGGACCGTAAACTGGAATACGGTCCGTAAACCTAGCTCGTAAACCACCATCTTCTCAGTTTGACTTTCTGGTTCTGTTATCCTTAAACACGACCATGGAATACAGCCCGTATTGTATAATACGGTCCGTAAACTTCAATTTACGACCATGATCTGCACTTCAACTGTGATCTTGCCAAATCTGTTCCTTCACCTGAAAAACACTAACAAACACGTAAAACCACATTGACTTGCTTAACAACAAGTAAAACTTATAGCCGAAAATTATCGATTGTGGCGTAAAAATCACGCCACATCATTACACTCACCTTATAATGCTAGTTCCTTCAAGGTGAGGCAAAATTCTTATGAATACTCCATAATGGAATCGGGGGTTGACGACCTTATGTCACCCCGATAGAGTATAGTTGTCTTTAAGTTCTTATGCATGCTCTATGATAAGTCTATGATGATGAGATTACACCACGCTTATATGGCCGGGCAGACACCACTAAGGCGGGTGACGTATACACTATGTCTAGAGGGCATGGGTAGACACCACTAGTGGGCGACATGAGATTTTTACCCCGGAAGCGGGAGGCCTGGACGCAGGCTAATTATGATCACACCGTACCTATATGGTCGGGCAACTTATATATGCATACATGATATGATGATGTTTATGAAGTAAGTTAGCATGCATTATTCAGTCTTAAGTGACAGTCAGTTACAGGTTGTTCCTCACTTGATGTTTCCTTATTTCATCGATGTTCTATTGTTGTTTATGCCTTACATACTCAGTACAATGTTCGTATTGACGTCCTTTCTTTTTGGATGCTGTGTTCATGCCCACAAGTGGACAGGGAGACGGTGCGGATCTGTATGAGTTTATCAGCAGATTCGCTGGAGCACTCCATTATTCCGGAGGTGCTACTTATGATTACATTCTTTTGTGTATATATATCTTGGGCACGACGGGGTCCTGTCCCGTCCTTATGTCTAATACTCTATTAGAGACTCGTAGTTACGTACGTGTGGGTTGTTGAAGTCCCACGATGATCACATTGTATTTTTTTAAATCATTTTTGTAGTCGTAAGGGCTTATGTATATAGATATGGGTTACTTTGGACATTATATATGTTCAAGTTGAGTATGATGAATAGTCTAATGAGTGGTGCTCGGTAGTCAGCTCCGGGTACCCGTCATGGCCCCTATTCGGGTCGTGATAAAAATGGTATCAGAGCAATTTCGTCCTAGGACGTGTCTACGGGCTGTGTCCAGCAGGGTCTCGTTTATGGGTGTGAAGCGCGCCACACTTATAAACAAGAGGCTATGGGGCATTTAGGAAAAATGACCATTTTTCTTCTTACTAGATCGTGCGATAGAGCCATGTTATAAGATTTTCTCCTCCCTAATGGTATGTTATGATTTCAGTGATCCCGCCAAAAAGTAAAGCTATAGCCGCCCCAACGGGCAAGGCTAGACAGAAAGGCGGATAGAAAGGGAGCCGCCAACTAATGTAGAAGAAGGTGAATGACATAATGAGGCTCCACCTAACACCTCTCATACTCCACCTATTATAGAAGAACAAAAGGGGGCTTCAGTTCCAGCTCTTATGCCTACCGTTCCTCCACCGGCTGCTTCGGGTCAACAAATGACCGAAGCTATCCATTTGTTGATACAGTTTGTTTCCGCTCAGGCACAGCGGCGGAGTACGGGTCCAAGTGACAGGGCGAGTAGTACTCGAGCCCGGTATTTTATGAGTTTCAACCCTTCAAAAATTTTTGGGTTAAAGCCGGATGAAGACCCGCAAGGTTTTATTGACTAGATATTGAGGACATTGAAAATTATCCATGCCTCCGATACAGAATCCATGAAATTGGCATCTTATAGACTTTGGGATGTGGCGGTCCTTTGGTATAATAATTGGATATCTTAAAGAAAAGAGAATACACCTCCTCCAGTTTGGCAAGAGTTTGTAGACGCCTTCATTCGTCATTATTTGCCACCCGAGGTTCGAAGGGCCCGTGCTGACAGGTTCCTGAATTTAAAACAAGGAAAAATGAGAGCCCGGGAGTATAAACTTCACTTTAATTCATTGGCCCGGTATGCTGCCACTATGGTGGCCGATATGAGAGATCGAGTGCATAGATTTGTGAGTGGCCTAGGGCCACATTTGTTCAAAGACTGCTTGATAGCTTCGTTGCAAGAGGGGATGGATATTTCCCGTATTCAGGCCCATGCCCAGAACTTAGAAGAACAGCAACATCCACAAAGGGATGAGCGCGATATCGATAGAGAGCAGAGTAAAAGGGCCAGATCTGTGGGTGCCAGTAGACACTATAGAGGGGGATCAAGGCAGACACATTTTAGATATTCAAGCTAGTCGGCGACTAGTGCACCTCCCCGGTCTGCAGGCAGGAGATTTGACCGCTCCATTCATTCAGGACAAGGGCAGAGTTCAAGAGTTTCAGGTTCTCAATTTGGGGGTGATCCTAGCCAGCGGAGACTACCAGTATCGCGATGCAACCAGTGCGGTAGATTACATTCCGAACAATGTCACCGAGGTTCGGATGCTTGTTATGCCTGTGGTCAGGTTAGACATATGATGCGAGATAGTCCATCGATGAGTGGTAGAGTAAGGGTATAGCCCGTAGGATCAGCAACTGGTTCTTCTTCGGTGCGTCCGGTAAGACAGACTCCCCAGATTCCAGTAGGACGAGGTATAGGCAGAGGGGCAGCATCCAGTTCAGGTGGTACCCAACCCTGTATCTATGCTTTAGCCGGACGACCGGTTACAGGTATACTATCTATATTCTCTCATGAGGTTTATACATTTATAGATTCGGGTTCCACGTTATCTTATATTACTCCTTACATTGCTAGCCGTATTGGGGTGAAACCTGAGCCAATTAAACCTTTTGAGGTATCTACTCTGGATGGTGATCCCGTGATAGCTAGACAAGTATACAAGAGTTGTGTAATTGTGGTACGTGATTGTCAGAGTAAACTTGATCAAGTTGAGCTGGAAATGTTAGATTTTGTTGTGATTATGGGTATGGATTTGTTGGCCTCATGTTATGCCAACGTCGATTGCCGAATGAAAGTGGTTCGATTCAATTTTCAGGAGAACCCATGCTTGAATGGAAAGGTAATACCGCGTCTCCTAAAGGTAGGTTTATTTCCTACCTTAAGGCAAGGAAGATGATAGCTAAAGGCTATATTTATCATTTAGTCCAAGTTAATGATACCGAAGCAAAGCCACTAACTTTTCAATCCGTCCCGGTAGTGAATGAATTTCCAGATGTATTTTCAGATGAACTCTAAGGTCTTCCTCCGGAGAGAGAAATTAACTTTGCTATTGATGTGTTTCCGGCTACTAAACCAATCTCTATTCCTCTTTACCGAATGGCTCCTACAGAACTGAATGAGCTAAAGGCACAATTGAAAGATTTACTTGAGAAGGGGTTTATTAGGCCTAGTTCATCACCGTGGGGAGCACCAGTCCTTTTTGTGAGAAAGAAAGATAGTTCCCTACGGATGTGCATTGATTATAGCCAGCCGAATAAGGTGATGATAAATAACAAATATCCTCTCCCGAGAATTAGTGATTTTTTTGACCAATTACAGGGTGCCAAGTGGTTTTCCAAAATATATCAGAGGTCAGGTTATCATCAAGTGAGAGTTAGAGAAGAAGATATTCCTAAAACAACTTTCAGAACGAGATATGGCCACTATGAATTTCGGGTAATGTCATTTGGGTTGACCGATGCTCCGACAGTGTTTATGAATTTAATGAATAACGTATTCAGGCCTCTCATAGATCTGTTCGTGATCGTGTTCATTGATGATATTCTTGTATACTCTCGAACAGAATCAGAGCATGCAGACCATTTGCGTATTGTCCTTGAAATTCTTCAGACTCGAGAGTTTTATGAAAATTCTCGAAATGCGAGTTTTGGCTAAATTCTGTGATTCCTAGGCCATATTATTTAAGCTGATGGCATTCGAGTGGATGTTCAGAAAATTGAGGCTGTGAAGACTTGGCCAAGGCCTACAACGTCTACAGAAGTCTGTAGTTTTCTGGGATTGGCAGGTTACTATAGAAGATTTATGGAAGGGTTTTCCTTTATTTCAGCACCATTGACGACGCTAACTCAGAAGTTAGCAAGATTCCAATGGACTGATGCATGTGAACGCAGTTTTCAGGAGTTAAAGGATAGATTAACTTCAGCTCCAATCCTGACACTTCCAGAAGGGCCAGATGGTTATGCTGTCTATTCTGATGCCCCTGGTGTTGGGTTAGGATGTGTGTTGATATAGCACGGTAAGGTCGTTGCCTATTCTTCAAGGCAATTGTAGAAACATGACAAGAATTATCCGACCCATGACATTGAGTTGGCTGCGGTTATCCATGCACTAAAGATGTGGAGACACTACTTGTATGGTGTAGATGTTGATATTTATACGGATCACAAGAGTCTCCAGTATATTTTCGAACAGAAGGAGCTGAATCTCCAACAGAGACGGTGGTTGGAATTATTGAAAGATTATGAGGTGAGTATTTTATTCCATCCTGGAAAGGCGAAAGTAGTGGCTGATGCACTTAGCCACAAAATAATTGGTAGCTTATGTGAGGTTCCTCCAGAGAAGAAAGAATTAATCCGCCAGCTCCACCAGCTAGCCAGCCTTGGAGTTCGCCTAATCGATTCTGGCAGTGCAGGAATTGATATTAATAATCCAACTGTTTCATCCTTAGATATGGAGGTAAAAGGGCACCAATATGAAGATACTCAGTTGAGTCACTATAGAGATACATTGTATGAGAAAGAGAAGTCTCCATTTGAAATCTTTATAGATGGAGTTCTTAGATACCGAGACAGGCTATGTGTTCCGAATATTGCAGAGCTACGTCGCCGGATTCTAGAAAAAGCTCATTACTCTAGGTATTTTATTCACCTAGGAGCGAAAAAGATGTATCACCATCTTAAGCTAATGTATTGGTGGGATTGAATGAAGAAGGATATAACAGAGTTTGTAGCTCAATGTCCAACTTGTCAACAAGTGAAAATCGAACATCAAAAGCCAGGAGGATTATTACAAGCTATGGAGATTCCAACCTGGAAATGGGAAGTGATCAACATGGATTTCATTATAGGGTTGCCTCATTCCCGAAGCAAGTATAACTCTAGATGGGTGATCGTGGACAGACTCACGAAATTAGCTCATTTTCTTCTATTCAGAACCACATATTCAGCAGAAGATTATGTAATATTGTATCTCAAAGAGATTGTGCGACTTCATAGTGTCCCGATATCTATTATCACAGATCGAGGAGCCCAAGTTATAGCTAAATTCTGGAAGTCTTTCCAAGAAGGTTTGGGTACTCAGGTAAGGCTTAGCACAACATTTAACCCACAAACTGATGGGTAAGCCGAACGCACTATTCAGACCTTGGAGGATATATTACGGGCATGTGTGTTAGATTTTGGTGGTAATTGGGATGACCACTTACCTCTCATTTAGTTCGCATACAACAACATCTATCATTCCAGTATTCAAATGGCCTCGTATGAAGCTCTATATGGAAGAAAGTGCAGATCGCCAATTGGATGGTTTGAAGTCGGCGAGACACAATTAATAGGTCCAAAATTGATCTAACAAGTGGTGGAAAAGGTCAAGGTTATCCGAGATCGATTAGAGACA